>NC_044928.1:796203-829220 GCF_003576645.1 Ipomoea triloba
TTTTTTTTTTTTTTTTTTTAGTACTACTGACTCAGTTACAATGTGGTATCTATTTATAACTAGTTTTTCAACCTACTGAAACATAAAGAGTCAATATTGTCCGAAACTGAAACTCGAAAATATATGAGCTCCCATTTGGTTACTGAATCACTTTTTGGCTTAAAAGTGTTGTATTTGTTTGGATAATTGCTTGTTTCAAGGAGTCAAAAGTCAAAACTCATTACTTGGGTTGTGCTTCCAACACTTGAACACACACTTGACTATGTGCACTCTAACCAATATATTCACTTCAAGTTGAAGATGTGATGTTTGAAGGGCAAAATGGGAATCTGAAGATCATGAAATGAAGAGCAAGCAGACACGTGCAAGTGGATGTAGGGTCAGCTCAGAGAACAATGCACACTTAACACAATTACCCAACACCCCTTGTAGAGCTTTGGAATTTCATTTTGGTCCCTATTGTATTGTTTCGTTTTATATAATTTTTTAACTTTGTTGTTACTATTTTTCTATGTATCCAAAAAAAAAAGCAAATAAACATTTATCAAACCAGGTAACCTAGTGATTTGAACTTAAAAATTGACACATGAGAAAGAAATTTCAACTTCATTTTTTTTTTAAATACAAAAGAGAAAAATAAAATGATTAAGCAAGAATTATATAAATCTTGACCAATAACGCTAACAATATCGATAAAAAATTTGGGAGTTAATAATCGATTTGGTCCCTAACGCTAACAATATCAATAAAATATTTAGGAATTAATACTCGATTTGGTCCCTAATGCTAACAATATCAATAAAATATTTGAGAGTTAATACTCAAAATATTTGGGAGTTAATACTTGATTCGGTCCCTAGACTATTAAGATTTCACAGTTTTGGTCAATCACATTTTCAACTATATAATTTTTACTTAAAATAATCCTTTATTCAAACTAAAATAGTCCTCCTTAGGATCATGTTGATTAACAATTACATATTTATTAATGAAATTAAACAAATTTAAAAGTCGAGGATCAAAGTTGTGAAACCTTAACCAAATTGGGTATTAACTCAATAATATTTGAGCTCTAAATCTCTGAAATGGTGGGTGGGGTGATAAATTATCTGAGCAAAAAATAGATTAATTGGAAAGCATAATTACTAGACTGCCCTTCCTCCAGTTACCCTGGACTATTTCTTCATCATCACAGAAATCAGAATTGCAGAATGGAGTTGTGTAGCCCAGAAAGAATTGAGGGAGGGGAGAGATGGGGAGTTTGTTCAAAGGGCTGTTGCCCCTCTCCCTTCCCTATGATCCCATCAAACGCCCCATAAACAGCCCTTTGATCTTTCTTTCATCTTGAAAGAAAGAAAACAAGAAAAAAAAAATAAAAGAAAACAAGAAACAGCAAAGAAAAGCAGGAAAAGGTTAATTTTAATTCCGTGTTTGGTTTGGGGAAAGTTCAGGGGAATTTTCTGTTTTCAAAACCACAAGGATTCGTCGTCCTCTGTCGTTCTTTCTGATCTTTGAAACTGCGCCTTAATTATGGAATGTAGTATGTACCTGATGAGAGGCTGTGATGATGGAGATTTCTGCTCTGTTTTTTTCTCTATTTTCTGGGCTACTAATTTCAGGGTATCCGGGATGATCCGACCCGTATCTTGGCGGGGCAATCCGGTGATTTGCAGCCATGGCGGCGCCGGCTTCCCGTTGCCCGGTTGAGAAACAGATCTGAGCCTCATCAAAATTAGTTTTCTTCACTGCGATTCTCTGCTTTCATTTTTCACCCTTCTGAATTTCTGCTTGAATGAGGTTTTGACAGAGATGTAAGTTTTACCTGTATAGGGTTTGCGTCTCTGATAATTCCATGATCTCTCTCTCTATATATATATATGGTTCTTAGGTTATCTTTATCCTGCAACTCTCTCGCACTCTCAAACTGCAGCATATTTGCAACAATGATTTATGGGGCTATGATGATAATTGGTTTGAAGAGAATAGGGTGTTGGGATGATTAGGCCTGTATCTTGGTAGGGCAAACCCTGAGCAGTTGTGACTGTTTGTCACATTGCAGTCTGGGATTTGCAGCCATGGCAGTGTCAACAAGTTTCAGTACCTGATCAAATGTTGATATGAGCCTCAATACACATTGTATGTGAATGTTTCTTTTTTTTTTTTTGGATGAGTGTTTTTTTTGTGGGATGAGAAGGAAAACCTGAGACAGGTGTGGAAAACCAGCTTAAATTGTTCATAGCTGATCGGCTCAAAGAAGGCCAATAGGCCGTTCCCCGAACTTGTAACCTTGTGGTGTTACCAATTCAACATATTTGCAAATGATTTATGGGGCTATGATGATAATTGGTTTGAAGAGAATAGGGTATTGAGATGATTAGGCCTGTATCTTGGCTAGGCAAACCCTGATCAGTTGTGACTATTTGTCACATTGCAATCTGGGATTTGCAGCCATTGCAGTGTCACCAAGTTTCAATACCTGTCAGATGTTTATATGAGCCTCAATACACATTGTGTGTGAATGTTTTGTTTTGTTTTGTTTTGTTTTGGGGGGATGAGGAGGAAAACCAACCTCCTATGAGAATGATTTTTGCTTGAAATTTTAGTATGATCACATTGCAATAGCTCTGTAAAATCCATGGCTGCTCTGCATGACTGTAAGTCCATCCATCTTTACCAGAGAAAACTCACTACAGGAAAGACATTCAAGTGCCATATTTGTTTAAGCTTTAGACAACCAAAAAGTGACATTATTTGCATTTGGTATGCCTCACCTCACACACACTCTTAGAAGTAACTGCTACAACACACACAAAGTTCAAAATTGAGTACAGATGATATCATGAACCACATCACACCTTGCTATGTATGTCTGTCGAGTCGTGGAAAGCTGGAAGGAAGAAACGAGGCTCTGCAGCCATCAGGTTTGGTTAAATTGCATTTTACTTATATTCTTTTCCGTATCTACTACATACATGGTATGAATTATTTTCATTGATGTGTTGCCTTATTTTCTTTCACTCGATTGCGTTTAACCATTTTGATAGCAGGATTACTAGACTGCCTTCTTCCAATTACCCTCAACTCCATTTTCAATCTAACATCAACTCTACAGTGGGGTTGTAGCCTAGAAACTCAAAAGGAAGTGAGGCAGGAGATATGGGAGTTTTCTTCAGAGTGTTGCTATCTTACCTTTCTATTCTATGCTAATGACACTTGTCCATTTTCATCTAAGAACACCAAGCTGCCCTTTCATCAATTTTTCTTTGAGCAGAGAAGAAAGGAGAAGTAAAAAAGAGTATGTATTAATTTTGCAGTTATGTGCAAATTTTATTCATTTTGTTGAAATATCATTTAGAGGCTTTCTCAAGATTTGGTTGTGGAATTACCCTAGCATTGGACTTGATGTAAATTTGCAAGCAATTTTCTGTATTTACAGTTGAATCAATGAACTGAGTTTCACCTTCCCCTTCCATTTGTTTTTTAATCCATTTTTACACTATTTAGCATTAGTTAAATTCTGTTCGAATAGTCTGATTGTTGCTCTGAATATCTCTACGTGTACCAATTTTTTAAATGTTTTTTTAGTACTATTGATTTTGTTACTCTGTAATATCTATATGTAATCCATACATAATGAGCCAATGCCCCTACTTGGGGAGAGAACTACAATTATGTTGATATTTCAATATTTGTAAATGGCAAATTATAATGTCAATTTTTAATGTATTGAAGTTCACTTTTAAATAGTATACCTAAAAATAAACCAGTACACTAAAATTGAACATTCAAATGTATACTAAAATGAACTTGCTACCTTACAAGTAAACCATGATTCATGATAATTTATTTACAAACTACTGTATATAATAAGGCTGTTGAGAGGAAATGGAAAATATAACTAATAATGCTAATGTGAATCAAAATTTCACAAAACATGAATGCCCACAAACTACAAGTGCAATGCTCATAAGAATTGGCTTAAATGTTTTATACATGACAACCTAAATATTCACAAGTGATTTAATTAGGGTACAACATTACAACAATAGCACTGTTGGTCATTATCACACATTGCTTTCTGCACTGTTCTTCACAGACTCACAGTATCACTTCAAGATCTGTTCTTCTAACTTCACAAATTACAACAAACTCCATATCCAAAAACAAAAAGAAGGAAAGGTTAATAATAATTGCCAAAAAAAATATGTGAGGTAGTAAACAGCTGATTGTTTCTGCTGCAAATTCAATAAATTTAATTTATTTGATACATGTATAAATATAAATGGATGATACAATGCCATGATTAATTCAGCAGAAAAAGATTAAGACAACCACAATATGGTTTATGTTCAACAAAATGAATAAAGAAGACATAAGTATGAAACCTTTCAGCACTGGTGAGGCTGCAACTCCCGGTTTGCAGGTGACTAAATAGCCACACACAAATTGGAGCTATTAGCCAAGTTCCGGGTTTTTTCCCCTCTAAATGGCCTTATTACTTTTCTTGAAAGGACTTATCATCACTGCACCATTTTTCCTCCATCTTGTTTACCTCTTCTTAGAGATGGAGTTTGGCCTTCCGAGCTGAAGGTTAGTTGAAAAGATACTGCAGCCACTCAGAAGCAATATGACCACCATGTATGGTAGTGCTAGGGAACCTAAAGAACAAAATCAATGTTTTTCCTACCAGCCTCTGAGGCCATAGAATAAACCCAAATAGAAACCAAATCATGGCTTGTTCAACCTAAATCAAGTTGATCTAGATTAAGAATTTTAAAGCTTCAGTCGATCATTTCCACTGAAAATGCAAAGCACACACAAATGTACAAAGACAATTGGCCCGCCAAAAAGCAAAAAGAAACTGAGGCTCAAATCTGTATCTATGAAGGCATTGAAGCATTTGACACCAGCCATGGCTGCAAATCGGCAGATTTTATGTGAAAATTTTACAAAAATCTGGATTGCCCTGCCATATACAAGTGTCATCATCCAAGTAACCTTTTTGCTTAAGATTATCATCACAGCCCCAAATCATTTTCTTTATTCACCCCCTTTGAAGTGTGTTAGGAATTTGGAATTAAAGTAGAAGCTAAGTTGAGAATGAGAATGAGAATTGAGAAGATATAATACAGCCACACGCCCACACATACATAATAAGAAGAAAAACCAGGCACCATAGAAACAAAAATACTATGTTGTTCTGTCCCCTGCCAGGCCGCCTAGGCTGTGCTTACTGGCTAGGCCATCAGGCCATGCCAGCCAACCGGCAAAACAACTGGCAAGTGTATGTACATATCCGATGAAAGCTACTATTTCAGTGGCATATTTGACCCTTATCCCAATAACTAAGGGGAAGACTATAGATACCAAAACCAAAATCAAATGAGGCTCAGGTAGCATTTTTCATTTTTCTCTATCAGAATAACAAAATGCAGGCTCAACCCGCCATGGCTGCAAGAAAACAACTGCCATGCCAAGATACGGGCAGCTCAAAAATCAGATTTTTATTGTATAACAATAACAAAAACTAACATCACAGCCTCAAGTTGACATTTTAAGGTTCCAGACACTCTAGTCACCCCAGAATTTCAATACAGAAATGCTAACCCAGGTTGCAGATCAAAATTATTACTCCGTATTATTATTATTATTATTATTACCAGTATGGTATGAAGATCAGTCCATGATCATATAGGGCTGTTGAATTTCAACTTTCCATCATTTTTGATAAATCATAGGCTAAATTGAACAACAGAGAGAGGGAGCAACCGCCCATTGAAACTCATTACCTCATCTAAGTGTTTAGCAAAAGCCTCAACCTTGATAGCATCATATCATATCAATCCAAATGTAAGATATGTGAAAAACAAGCCGAGAGTGACAAAATAAAATAAAATAAAATAAAAATGAATCTTCCATTAAGAAATGCGGTGCATCATCGAGAAATGGAAGAAAAATGGAGGCTCAGACCTAGGTCATGATCGGGCAAAGAGAAAACATTGACGCCGCCATGGCTGCAAACACAACAAATTCACGCGAGATTCACTCTCGCCAGTGTGTTGCCCCGCCAAGATACGGGTCGGGTAATTCCGATGCCCGATCCGTTAGCTCAGAAGAAAGGAAATATCATCACCGCCCCCCTTTATAAAACCACAGCCGCCGGCAGAGCAAGAAAGATGCAGTAAAGAGCTTTCAGAAATCCCAAGGGTGTGTTTGTTTGTATGTATGTATGTGTGTATGTGTATGTATATATACGGAGTAATATATATTATTTCTCAAAAGAGAAAGAGGGCTGTTGGTTGTTCTTTTCGAAAACGGCGAAATCAATGGCTAGCAGAGATGGGGCAACCACCCTAATAGAAAATCCCAATCTCGTCTCTGCAGCCTCAGTCTCTCTTCTGAGCTTGCTTTTCGCCATTGATGACCTCTCTGTATTCTCTCTTTTATAGTCCCTATGCTTGGTTGAAGATGCAAGTAGGGATTCAAGGGTAGTTTAGTAATTGACGCGCAAATTACACCAGAATCACTATTTTGCCATTCGTACAAGTTGCCCTCAATCTAGCCCAGTCTAAACACTACACATATCATCGTGGCGCTAATAAGGGTAAGCATTTTTTTTTTTTTTGGGAAACGTAAGGTTAATAAGCATTATGAGTGTTAAGTAGGTCAAAATCAGCTGATCAATCCTAATCGACACATAGTAAGATGAATGATTTTCATTCTCCTAGATCCATGTTTTGTCGGATCTTTAGAATTGAAAATTTAACCTCTTAGAGAGAGAAGTTATGACAGTGAATTTCTACCTCAGTAAAAAAGAAGGCCTTAGAGATTTGTGGGTTGGCCCGTGTATATATAAATTTCGAATCATATTAAAATGTAAATTGTAAATATTTAGTAGGTAAATTGTGTATGGATATTGATAGCGTAAATGTAAACGGGGTCTACGATTACGCTACGGATACGTGTGTTACGTGTAGTGAAGAATGTCGCTCGGCCGGTCAGACGGTCGGTCTACCGGTCAACGACTGAGCGGTTCGAAGCTATATCGCTCTACGGGTGACGAACAGTGATAAAGAGTAAGCAGGAGAAAGACAATCGGCAAATCGCAAGTGTATTAGTGTAGTACTGATGAGTCCTTTCTCCCTCTTTCAGTGAGGGGAATGACCCCTCTTTATACAAAGTGGATTCACTATGCACATGGTGTCTGATATGCAAGTGGAGGGCATATGGGCTGTCACTCCGCAAAATGCGCATCGGTTTGCTCGAAGTGGTTGAGTTGCTCGAGGTGATGAAAACACGGATCCCCTGTTCCCGAAAAGTTGTCGGTCGTCACATCAAGCAACTGTTGCGCTTGTGAGCCTCCAATCCACAAGGTGTGTTGCTTTCGATCATGCGGCCGACGGACCGGGCGACCGTCGACGGACCGTTGGGTGACCGGACAGGTTGGGTGACCGACGGACAGGTGATTTACGGACCGACTAGTACATGTGCATATTTACCCATCACAAGTCCCCCACTTCTTGAATCTGCGAGAGTCGTCAGGTTCGAGAAGTAGAATGTGCTCCAGGCGGCCAACTTGTTGCGAGCAAAGCCTCCCCGGTTTGAATGCCTTGATAGTACATGAGGGGCGTGATTTACGCTGGTTGCCTCGTTAAAAACCTTAGACTAAGAAAAACCCTATGGGAAAAAACCTAGCTAAGGGAAAAAGAGTACAACCAAAAAGGCGTAATCATTAAAGACGGGTTCGTCCTGGTTGTTTCCGATCGTCGAGCAATGGATCATTTAGCGGATTTTGTTCACATCTTTTCCATGGTTTGGAGATGGGTCTTCGGTCGTTGACGGACCAATCAAGTTCTCCATGGCTGGGGATGAGGAAGGTAGCACATACGAATCACTGAGTGGTTGACTTGACCAGCACCAGACCAAATGGGGTGATTGTTACCGGTCAGCTGAGTGATTTTTATGATCTGACCACTTGCGTGTATATTTCCTCCAGTTTGATACTTTGGACTTGCTAGGAACAATGCTCCCACCAGTAGTCTTCCAAGCTACTTTGCTTCTCACATGACCCATTAGCCTTTTTGGATCAACCCACTTTCTCAAAAAAACCCAAATTTTTTGTATAAATATCCTCCTACCATCTTCACTTCACAATCAAGACATTCCTAAGCTCTCAAAGCTGTCAAGTGTATCCTCCATCACCTCCAAAGCTACCAAGACCAAGCAACTGAAGCAAGTAAAGCATTATAACACTCTCTTTTTTTTTTTTTTTTTTTTTTTTTTNGACTAGTACATGTGCATATTTACCCATCACAAGTCCCCCACTTCTTGAATCTGCGAGAGTCGTCAGGTTCGAGAAGTAGAATGTGCTCCAGGCGGCCAACTTGTTGCGAGCAAAGCCTCCCCGGTTTGAATGCCTTGATAGTACATGAGGGGCGTGATTTACGCTGGTTGCCTCGTTAAAAACCTTAGACTAAGAAAAACCCTATGGGAAAAAACCTAGCTAAGGGAAAAAGAGTACAACCAAAAAGGCGTAATCATTAAAGACGGGTTCGTCCTGGTTGTTTCCGATCGTCGAGCAATGGATCATTTAGCGGATTTTGTTCACATCTTTTCCATGGTTTGGAGATGGGTCTTCGGTCGTTGACGGACCAATCAAGTTCTCCATGGCTGGGGATGAGGAAGGTAGCACATACGAATCACTGAGTGGTTGACTTGACCAGCACCAGACCAAATGGGGTGATTGTTACCGGTCAGCTGAGTGATTTTTATGATCTGACCACTTGCGTGTATATTTCCTCCAGTTTGATACTTTGGACTTGCTAGGAACAATGCTCCCACCAGTAGTCTTCCAAGCTACTTTGCTTCTCACATGACCCATTAGCCTTTTTGGATCAACCCACTTTCTCAAAAAAACCCAAATTTTTTGTATAAATATCCTCCTACCATCTTCACTTCACAATCAAGACATTCCTAAGCTCTCAAAGCTGTCAAGTGTATCCTCCATCACCTCCAAAGCTACCAAGACCAAGCAACTGAAGCAAGTAAAGCATTATAACACTCTCTTTTTTTTTTTTTTTTTTTTTTTTTGGACCAGATCTGGAAAATCCAGATCTGGTCAAACCAGTCGGCGGTCGCCGACTGGTTTCGGTCGACGTCGACCGACTGGAGTAATCCAGTCGGCGACCGCAACTGGACTTCCCAGTCGGTGGACCGCCGACTGGACTTCCCAGTCGGTGGTCGCCGACTGGAGGGAAAAAGGCCGGCGACTGCCGACTGGTGCCCAGTCGGCAGTCGTCGGCTTTTTGGGTCGACGTCGACCCAGCTTGGTCGACGTCGACCGAACCGCTCGGTCGACGTCGAGCAGGCTGCTCGACGCCGGCCATCCCCCCCCCCCCCCTTTTTTTTTTTTTTTTTACAAATAAAAAATAAAAATAATGCATGCTGCGACTAAAAAACTACACGCTGCAACTAAAAAAAAAAAGTTGATGCCATTTGCTTTGCCGTTGCTTTTTTGCTATGTTGTTTGCCCGTGGTATGTCACCTACACTCTTTTGCTAATGTAGCATGTCGCAAGACAAAAAATGGTGTATGCGCGACTATGACAGCGATGATGAGGATGTTAGCGCGTCTGAGGAATCGAGTAATTCTGACGATGCGCCCCAAGCTCGTTCGCACGTTACCCCGCGATCCAAGCGTTCAAAAATTTCATCAAAGAATTTTGAGGTTCAACTACGCGAAGGTACCTCCCATAATCCCAAAGAACTCTCAAGAAGTCAAACTGGAGTATCACGTGACTATGTCGACTTGGATTCCGATGGTGCTCGTATCGTTGGAATTGATTTTACCGACAAAGAGGTAGAACAACTCAAGAAGCTAATTGGAAAGGGGATTTCTTACTCAATTGATCGTCGTCCTTCCAACATCATTGATTGCCACCAAAAGAATTGGGTAGGTGTGCATTTTGATTCCTTGAAAGCCGGTTTGCGCATCCCCTTTGACCCATTCCTTGTTGACTTCGTGAATTATTACGGCATAGTTCCAGGTCAGATAGCACCCAACGCACACCGTATTCTTGCATGCTACCCTCAGATTTGCAAACGTCACCAAGTGCCTTGTACACTAGAACTCTTCAATTTTCTCCATCTGGTAAAGTGCATGGGGAAGAACCATCGCAACGGTTTTGTCATTATCCAATGTCGTGGGACAGCTGGAAAAGTTTCTGACTTGCCTGACAACAATCGTAGATGGAAAGAAAAATTTCTTCGGGTTCGTTTGGATGGTGATCTTCCTTTCAAAAATGAATGGTCTCGTCGGATGCGTAAGTGCGTGGTTCCCCCTGAGACTCCAGAGATTCACATTGCTGTTGAGAAGATTAAGTCTGAATGCTATTCTTGGGAGATTTACCACTCCGCAGAGGCTTTTGATGCAGCTCGACTCCCTGCTCCAACTTACGAGGCCCAAGGTTGGATCTTAAACGGTTAGCACATGTCTCCCCTTTTTATCTTTGATTCCTCACACGATTTGTTATTTCTTATTAACATCCAGGAGCGCCGGATATTGATCCTGAATTAAAGGAACTGCTAGGTGCAGGCGCAAGCGGGAGTAGTCGACCTGGATTGCCAAAGATTATTTTGAAAAAGAAATTTGTACCTCCTACTATCCCCCGTTATGAATTTGGTAGCCCTGGTTTTCCTTCTGCTCCGTTTCCCCCTAAATCACATGGGAAGCGTCCCATAGGTGAGGTTGAAAGTGAGGTGTCGGGGAACGCTTTTGCCACTTGTCCTAACCTCGACGGGGAGTCTCCACTTGTGAGCGCGTTGACCCGCGCACCAGTTGATTTGCGAAAAATGTTCGATCTGTTACTCCAGCTGAGTCCTCCACCCTCGGGCATCGCCACTTTGTCCAATGAAAAAGTTGCTGAGCAGCTAGCCCATCACCTAGCTAACGTACTTACTCCAATCATTAAGTTGCTGATCTCTCTTTTCTTCGATTGGTACTTTCTAAACTGTGGTTTATGATCGTGTTTATGTCAGGTTGCTAGCACAGGCGCCGAGCTGTTCCTGCGATGCCAGCTTACTGCTATAGGATGGGAAAAGGAAACACAATCACTCAGGGCCACCGTGAGGGATCAGGAAAACCAACTCGAATCTCGTCGAGAACAAATATCCCATTTGGACGCCCAACTCTATTCTTTGGGACAGTATCCAAATTCCGATCAGTTTCGTCGAGATGCCATTGCTTATTTCGTATCTCGACCATCCGAGGTGCCCGGTCTGTTATCTGCTTTATGTCCCTCCGAGGATGCGGCCATTCCTTTGTTCCATATGTTCCGAGAAGACCCAGTGATATCAACGATGATACGTAAGGTGACCGCATGGGGTTATCTCAAAGGAACAAGGGGCATGCAACAAACTTTGTATCACATATTACAAAATGCTCTCCCTGAGGATTGGGAATCGGTTCGTACCGTTCTGCCCGAAGATCTGACACCTCCTGGTCCAGAGCCCTTCAAGAAGCCTCCGACGGGTCCTTCCTCATCGCGTGGTCAAGATCCATGATTGTTTTGTCCTCCATAGTCGTAGTTGCTTGTTTGTGGAGTGTGATCGGGAGACCGACCCCGCTTGTGTCGGTTGTATTTTTAACTTTGCGTGTATGAATCATTTCCTTCCTTCACTTTGTCATTACGTAACATGTTGTTTCCTTGATTGGGTGTTTGCTCGTGGACGCCATTGGTTGATTTGTCGACGGATGCCTCACATCCATGTGGTCAATTGACATATCACTTTGTCACAAGTTACTTGACACCAGAGTGGTTGGCCAAGTATACGTTGCCATCCAGGTGGCCGATCGTCCGTTGCTCCTCATCCAAGCGATTTGTCTACCGGTTGCTCGCCATACCGACATAGATTGTTTATCGTCCAAGTGATTGGTCAAAACACGGTAGATTACTACACACCAAGTAATCTGTCGATATGCAAGTGGTTGTTCAACATATCACTCTGTCAATGGCTTGATGTTGAAGTGGTTGTTGTCCGTTGAAGGTGGCCAGGCTTCCTAGCGGATGATCGACCAGATTGCATAACATTCAAGTTGTCGAATCGCCCGTCACACGAAGTGCTTAGTAAACAGGTGTAGGTTGATTGGCGTCCACAAATGCTTCACTCGTCGGTGCAGGTTGATCGGCACCCATAAGTGCTTCGCTCGTCGGTGCAGGTTGTGCTTGGTTGGCTGGTGCAGGTTGATCGGCATCCACAAGTGCTTCGCTCGTCGGTGCAGGTTGTGCTTGGTTGGCTGGTACAGGTTGATCGGCATCCACAAGTGTTTCGCTCACCGGTGCGGGTTGTGCTTGGTTGGCTGGTGCAGGTTGATCGGCATCCACAAGTGTTTCGCTCGTCGGCGCAGGTTGTGCTTGGTTGGCTGGCGTAGGTTGCTTGACTCCCAAGGTGTTGGTCGACTAATCAACCATCTTGCAAATTCCTTGACATAAGATAATATTCAAGCTTCTCTATGCTTTCTTGCAGTTTTTCAAGTAGTACATTCTCTTATCTCTTCAAGCTTCTCTATGCTTTCTTGCAATTTCTCAAGTAGTATATTCTTCCATCCAACTCTCGCTGCTAACAAACTTGCACAACTTGGCTGCTCTGATGGTTACATTTACTCGTGCATGTCGAACAAAACCCCAAACGAAGATTCGTGCAGGTTGAACAAAACCCCAAACGAAGGTTCGTGCAGGTCAAACAAAACCCCAAACGGAGATCCGTGTCGAACAAAACCCCAAACAGAGATTCGTGCAGGTCGAATCATAACCCCAAACGTGCAGGTCGAACAAAACCCCAAACAAAAAATTCGTGCAGGTCGAGCATAACCCCAAACGTGCAGGTCGAACAAAACCCCAAACGGATTCGTGCAGGTCGAACAAAACCCCAAACGGAGATCCGTGCAGGTCGAATCATAACCCCAAACGTGCAGGTCGAACACAACCCCAAACGAAGATTCGTGCAGGTCGAACAAAACCCCAGACGAAAATTCGTGCAGGTCGAACATAACCCCAAACGTGCAGGTCGAAAAAACCCCAAACGGAGATCCGTGCAGGTCGAACAAAACCCCAAATGGAGATCCGTGCAGGTCGAATAAAACCCCAAACGAAAATTCGTGCAGGTCGAACACAACCCCAAACGAAAATTCGTGCAGGTCGAAAAAAATTCCAAACGAAGAAGTCTAAGACTTGTAGGATCCCATGGTCAGACAGCTGTCCCACTCTTCCATGCATCTTGGTAGTCCACCCGACCAGCTGAGCCTTTCGTTCCGCTTGTAGTGCGTTCTTTGAGCCGCTTTTTTGTAATCATTCGTGATGTTTGTCGATCATGGTTACCTCGAACCCCCAATCGGAATTTAGCACTCTTTCGAATTCGGTCGAAAACACTTCTGCATTGTATGATGTCATCCCGTCGATGCTTTTTATGTTCTTCTTGATCTAGCCTTTGCGTACGATTCGCCAATCGAACTTCCTCTTGGTTGCTCCCTTAAGGTTGCGGATGCGACTGTTGTACATGGAAAAGTTGAGGCATTTGTTGTTGAGCGATAGGACTCTGAGGGTTCGTCATCATTCGGGGGGTGGGTGTCGTAACATAGTACCCAAGAGTTCCCAGCCCTGGTTGGCATATCGGTGTGGACCCATGTTGCGGTGCTCCTTGTATTTGATTCCCTCCCAATATTCCTGGTATTGAGGTCAACGTTTGGCCTACTGGTAGCAACATGGCACATGTAATTGTCATTTGAAAGTTTGTTTGTCCAGCATGTAGGCCTTCGCTCGAACCAAGCGGTTGGGTTGGTTGTATGTTTTTTCTTGACGGATTGGACGTGAGCTCGTTGTTCAAGTTCCTTGACCGATCTAATTGTTGACGTAGATCGTCCTCTAGAAATGCTTTAGTCATCTGACGGGTTGAATTTCTCTTTCGCATGTGACTTCGGCTACGATTTCTCCTGTTGTTCGTCATTTCAAGATGGATAACGGTGTGAAGAAATAAAAGATAACGGGATAGAACAGAGTGACTCGTTCAATCCCCACAGACGGCGCCAATGATAGCGTAAATGTAAACGGGGCTACGATTACGCTACGGATACGTGTGTTACGTGTGGTGAAGGATGCCGCTCGGCCGGTCAATCGGTCGCTCTACCGGTTGACGACTGAGCGGTAAGAAGCTATATCGCTCTACGGGTGACGAACAGTGATAAAGAGTAAGCAGGAGAAAGACAATCGGCAAATCGCAAGTGTATTAGTGTAGTACTGATGAGTCCTTTCTCCCTCTTTCAGTGAGGGGAATGACCCCTCTTTATACAAAGTGGATTCACTATGCACATGGTGTCTGATATGCAAGTGGAGGGCATATGGGCTNATTCGTGCAGGTCGAGCATAACCCCAAACGTGCAGGTCGAACAAAACCCCAAACGGATCCGTGCAGGTCGAATAAAACCCCAAACGGAGATCCGTGCAGGTCGAATAAAACCCCAAACGTGCAGGTCGAACACAACCCCAAACGAAGATTCGTGCAGGTTGAACAAAACCCCAGACGAAAATTCGTGCAGGTCGAACATAACCCCAAACGTGCAGGTCGAAAAAACCCCAAACGGAGATCCGTGCAGGTCGAACAAAACCCCAAATGGAGATCCGTGCAGGTCGAATAAAACCCCAAACGAAAATTCGTGCAGGTCGAACACAACCCCAAACGAAAATTCGTGCAGGTCGAAAAAAATTCCAAACGAAGAAGTCTAAGACTTGTAGGATCCCATGGTCAGACAGCTGTCCCACTCTTCCATGCATCTTGGTAGTCCACCCGACCAGCTGAGCCTTTCGTTCCGCTTGTAGTGCGTTCTTTGAGCCGCTTTTTTGTAATCATTCGTGATGTTTGTCGATCATGGTTACCTCGAACCCCCAATCGGAATTTAGCACTCTTTCGAATTCGGTCGAAAACACTTCTGCATTGTATGATGTCATCCCGTCGATGCTTTTTATGTTCTTCTTGATCTAGCCTTTGCGTACGATTCGCCAATCGAACTTCCTCTTGGTTGCTCCCTTAAGGTTGCGGATGCGACTGTTGTACATGGAAAAGTTGAGGCATTTGTTGTTGAGCGATAGGACTCTGAGGGTTCGTCATCATTCGGGGGGTGGGTGTCGTAACATAGTACCCAAGAGTTCCCAGCCCTGGTTGGCATATCGGTGTGGACCCATGTTGCGGTGCTCCTTGTATTTGATTCCCTCCCAATATTCCTGGTATTGAGGTCAACGTTTGGCCTACTGGTAGCAACATGGCACATGTAATTGTCATTTGAAAGTTTGTTTGTCCAGCATGTAGGCCTTCGCTCGAACCAAGCGGTTGGGTTGGTTGTATGTTTTTTCTTGACGGATTGGACGTGAGCTCGTTGTTCAAGTTCCTTGACCGATCTAATTGTTGACGTAGATCGTCCTCTAGAAATGCTTTAGTCATCTGACGGGTTGAATTTCTCTTTCGCATGTGACTTCGGCTACGATTTCTCCTGTTGTTCGTCATTTCAAGATGGATAACGGTGTGAAGAAATAAAAGATAACGGGATAGAACAGAGTGACTCGTTCAATCCCCACAGACGGCGCCAATGATAGCGTAAATGTAAACGGGGCTACGATTACGCTACGGATACGTGTGTTACGTGTGGTGAAGGATGCCGCTCGGCCGGTCAATCGGTCGCTCTACCGGTTGACGACTGAGCGGTAAGAAGCTATATCGCTCTACGGGTGACGAACAGTGATAAAGAGTAAGCAGGAGAAAGACAATCGGCAAATCGCAAGTGTATTAGTGTAGTACTGATGAGTCCTTTCTCCCTCTTTCAGTGAGGGGAATGACCCCTCTTTATACAAAGTGGATTCACTATGCACATGGTGTCTGATATGCAAGTGGAGGGCATATGGGCTGTCACTCCGCAAAATGCGCATCGGTTTGCTCGAAGTGGTTGAGTTGCTCGAGGTGATGAAAACACGGATCCCCTGTTCCCGAAAAGTTGTCGGTCGTCACATCAAGCAACTGTTGCGCTTGTGAGCCTCCAATCCACAAGGTGTGTTGCTTCCGATCATGCGGCCGACGGACCGGGCGACCGTCGACGGACCGTTGGGTGACCGGACAGGTTGGGTGACCGACGGACAGGTGATTTACGGACCGACTAGTACATGTGCATATTTACCCATCAGATATACATGACAATGTATACTCAAATCCATAAAATAATTAATGTGAAAGTATTGTAGGCAAATTATGCTATGGACCCGAGTTCACCTTGTAAGGTGGACCCGTGTCCATGTTCACAATTTAAAAATTTTATATTCACAATTTTAGAATTCTATGCTCACAATTTTAAATCTCAATATACAAAATTACATTACCCAATATTCACAATTCTTGAACTTTATATTTACAATTTTGTTATATAGATTCAAAAATTGTGTTATACTATTGAATATAGAGTTCTGAAATTGTGAACATAGAGTTATAAAATTGTGAACATAGAATTCTGTAATTGTGGATATAGAATTTAAAAGTTAAAAAATTGTAAACATAGATTTATAAAATTGTGAATAAAGAGAATTATGAAGATAGAGTAATAAAATTGTGAATATAAACATGAGTCCATCATTACAAGGTGGACGACAAAACAACTGAGTATGGTAATGAAATCATTAAAAAGAACTAATCAATTCCCGCCCGATTGGGCCTGCAACATGGATCCTGGGTTATCAAATTTGCAATATATAAACCAGACATATAGCGACAATAGGGTTGTAGCCCAGAAAGGACTGATGCAGGGAGAGAGACGGGAGTTTGTTGAAAGGGCGGTTGCCTCTCTCTCCTCTGTCCATGATTTCTCCATCGGATTTGATAACAGCCCTTTCGTATTTCTCCCTTCAATGAAGAAGAAAGAAGCAATAGAAAAGGGAAATTATTAAAGGAAAATGGGAATTATTTCACTTGGGAATCCCAGAAAAGGTTGTGGATGACTGAAACACAACCTTGTTCTATGGTTTTTTCCAGTGATCTTTAATTCTTTTTATGAAACCAAAGCTACGGATTATTATTATTATTATTATTTTTGAAAATGTTGAGAGGCTGTGATGATATGGCTTTCTGTGTTCCTCTCCTTCTGGGCTACTGATTTGGGGCATTTGGGAGGATCCGATCCGTATCTTGGCGGGGCGATCCGGCATCTTCCCGGCTATCGCAGCCATGGCGGTGTCGGCTTCCCATTGCCCGGTAGAAACACAGATCTGAGCCTCAACAGATGAGTTTCCTTCAAAGTTTTGGCTGAGAAATTGAAGTTTTAGCCTTATGTTTGCTCTTATCTGGTTAATCCATGATTTGATTTTGCCCTATTTTCCTAATGCTAATACTACTGCTGTTTCTGTAGCATCATATCTTCTTTTCATCAATGGGGAACTAGGATTTGCAGCCAGGTTGGTAAGCCTGATTAGATGTATATTTCAGCCTTTTATATGATTTTTTTTACAAATGAGAGTGCAGATTATATCTTTTAATGTGTATGTTATTCATACTTTGATCTCAATCATTGTTTTGAATCTTTTTTGAGCTCTTTACTGGGCTTTTCAGCCATGGCAGTGTCAAGAAGTTTCAATGCCTGCTTAAGTTCATATTTGAGCTTCAATTTACATTTTATAAGGAGTTTTGCACACCCAAAAAGAGTGCACAAATTATATCTTGAGCCATGCATGCCCCTCTAGCCAGTGTGGTCAACTGCATTTTACTGAGGTCTCATCTATACCTGCCACATTCATTAGGATCATTTGTTCTTAAGCATACTACTTGTCAAACTTTTCTAGAAGCAAGAGTTTCTAGCAGTGCTGGCATATATCTATGGAGTGTAGTATTCTGTGTTTCTTTTGCAAAAGATCTGAGATTTTCCATCATTAATTAGTGTCAAAGTTTTCAAATGCCAGGCAACTCTTGCCAAGTTGGTTAGCGGTTGGCTTGTGAAGTTGGTCGGATTGTTGACTTTGTAATTACAAGGTTCTAACTTCCACTCTCAGTGGGAGTTGGCCTTTTTGGTTTGAGTTGATCAACTATGGGTAATCCTTGGCAAGTTGGAGGGCTGGCTTGGTACCTACGAGGTTCTAACTTCCACTCTTAATGGGAGTGGTTTATTGGCCTTTTAGGTTTGAATTGATCCTTTTAGGTTTGAATTGATCAACTATGGTCTATGGGTAGTCATTGTGAAGTTGGCTGGGTTGTTGGTTTGCCAAGTTGGTCGAGCTAATTGGCTTGCCAAGTTGGTTAGCGGTGCTCGGTAACTACAAGATTTCAACTATCACTCGTTATTTTTGGTTTGAATCCACACACGCCCAGGTAGTGACTACATATTTCTATTGTCACCCAATTTTTTTTTCAAATGCCATGCTGATGGACTTTTGCCACAATGGTGGTGTTGACTTCACTTTGTGCCATGAAACACATATCTGAGCATCAAGGAACGGTAATCAATCCCTAGACCTTGTCAATATCCCCAGACCCCATTCTGTTATCCTCTCTAACTTAAAGATTGTAGCTTTGCAGAGAAATTATTCATTTTAGCCTGTAATTTCTTTTCTCCATTGCAGCAGCCCTTGTCACAGAGACTCTGTGTATTATACAGTTTTTTATTCTTGTTGTGCTGCTATCTTTTCTTATCTCAGCTGGGGTTGTGCTTTTTATTTCCAAAAAGAGAATAGTTCAAATGGTGTATGGGACTATGGTGGTAATCAACAAGCAAGAAGGTTATTGAGATGATGAGGCCCATTCATGGCAGGGCAACCCAGCCAGGCTTGTCTGAATTTTCACAAAGGAGAGAGAGATTTGCAGCCATGGGTGGTGGTGTCAACTGTCAAGTGCTCCACTGCCTGACTAGATATCTGAGCCTCATTATTTTAATGTTATTTTGGGTTTCAGTTATCTTTTGTAGATTGTGTGTGATTTGCACTGCACTGGAAATCACAGACTGAAACCATAAAAACTACGGAGTATTTGACAATCAAGCATTGATCCTTCTTCCCAACATCTTCCTCTTAGTTATACACAGAAGAAATGAGATTTAATAAATATATATATCATTGCCTCATTAGTAGTAGTTACGAGTTTATCTCCCTTTAATCACCCAAGTCCCAGTATATATAGGAGAGGAAGGTTCAGTTAAGAATAGGTTCTCTAGTGATGAGAAAATGAGTTTAGTTTAGTTTTGTAATAATACAAAAGTAAATTTTTAACTATTGATGAGAGTAATCTGTTACGTAGTATTACATTTTACAACTATATATTATATCATGAGTAATTTTATGTAATAATTTCATTTGTTACTCCCAATAATATGTTAAGTAAAGGGAAAATCTTATTTTTCATCAACAAGTTAGGGTAATTGTAAATTTTGTTCTCAAGTGTTGGTCATAACTCATGGATGAAAGTTGAGAATGATCAACGCTCAGGAACGAAAGTTTAGCATAATCAACACTAAAATAAATTTTACAATTTTCCCTAACGTAAATCATGATTTTTATGCATTCATTTTTTTCTACCTTTATTATCATTTTCCTTATATAATGGTCAAGCAAAATAAAAAAGGTTAATTTGAAGTTTAATTACGGAACTATCCTGAATCCATAGGTGATTACGTGCCCACATGACCACATCTGGCCATCTACCAGGGGTAAAAACGTAACTTGAGAGATGGTAATGGAGTAAATGCTGACACTATAAAAGAGGAACCTCGAGAGTTGAGAGCTCAACAATGGCGAAAAGCTCAGAAGAAAAGAATGAGGCTGCGGAGGTGAGTTTGGGATTTCTGTAAGGGTGGTTGCCCTCTCCTCTGCTAGCCAATGATTCTTTCTTTCATTTTTGAAAAAAAAAATAAAAATCAACAACCCTGTTCTTTCAAAGAAACATATATATGTTTGTGTGTTTGGAAAATGGTGTTTTCCCTTGTTTTTGGTCACAATTAATGTGATGTACGAGGAATTCCACAACTCACAACTCACAATCCTTGTATGCATGCATGCATGATCCAAACTACTTGCGGCATTTCTCCGTCGCCGGCGGAGGTCAGGGTTATAGAAGGGGGCGGTGATGATATTCATTGACATCTGGTTGGATTTCTTCTGAGCTAATGGATCTGGGCTTGAGATAACCCGACCCGTATCTTGGCGGGGCAACAGTCATGGTTCCGTGAATCTCACGAGCATTTGACGTTTGCAGCCATGGCGGACTCGCATTTTCTCCTTGCCCTATCCTAACCTGTTGGTCTGAGCCTCCATTCTGCGAACCAATCGTGCTGTTTTGTTACGGAGTACTCCGTATTATTTATTTATTTATTTATTACAGTTGCAGTTTCTCAAGCCCTATATTTGGATTGATTTGGTAATTTCTATGGTGAGGGTTTATGTGAACACTTGAAAGAGGTAATGAGTTTCTAAAGGTGGTTGCTCCCTCTCTCTGTTGTTCAATTAAGCCATTGATCTCTCCAATTTTCCCTAAAAAGTATGGGAAATGATATACTCAACAATCCTTGTTGGTTAAAGATGATGATGATGAGGAAAAGATTATGGATGGATGGATAGATAGATGATACTACTGATTCAACCTTCTGATCTTCAGTGTGTTGTAGACGTGAAGTGTGATCTGGAAAATGGGATGGATGGAGTATTGATAACTGAGGTAAACAGGCCCTTAATTTCTATATTGAAATTCTGGCATGATTAGTGAACCTGAACCCTAAACCCTATATATGAGGCTGTGATGATTATCTTTGTTGTGAAATAAAATTTCAGATTTTTGAGCTGACCTGTATCTTGGCTTGGCAGGTTTTTTCTTGCAGCCATGGCAGGTTTAGCCTTCTGTTATTATTGATAGAGAAAAGATGAACCTGAGCCTCATTTACTTTGTTTTTCTTGTCATGGGTTCAATTCTTGCATATATATGTATGTGTGTGTGTGTGTGTGCAGTCTCACTATAAGTTCTGCTTGGGATCAAGCAGTTACTACTACGCCAAAAGTTATAGCTAGTAGCAAAGTCATAACCTTAATTCCTCACATTTTTTACACGTCCTTACATTTTTGAGACGCTAGGTGCTTGGCTTGGCTTTAAGCCCTTTACCGGCCACTGGGTGTTTAGACTTGCCGTTACCAGTCTCCACCCAATAAGTTCAAACTTAACTTTTAGTTGAGGCGAAACACATCCTTCAACTCATCCTAGTACTATTGGGATGCATTAGTGTTCATATGATCACATATATGATTTTGTAAGGATGGTTGCCCTTTGTGTATTTACATGTGCATTTATGTATAAACACATGCATATATGACTTCCAAACAACATCGTCACCTGCTAGTCTCACCTAATGAGACTTTGATACTATGGAAAGTGAAGGGTTGTAACTTCAAAAACTGAAGAGGCTGTGATGATATATTTTTAACAATACTCTGTAGTTTGGGAAATATATTTTGAGGTATTCCATATTTCAATTAGCTTGGCTTTGGCAACCGTAATGGTCTGTGAGTTGGGAGAATGAAAATGAGGTAAAACAGAAACATTTTTCTCTTTGTTCTTATTCTTCATATCTCACAAGGCAATTGTTGTTACTAGCCTTGGTGAATTAGCTCCTTTTCTTGATTAATTAAGTGAAAATCTGAGCCTCCTATATAATATAAAAACATCTTTTTTGTGTTTTCACAAATGCACCACACAGGGAAGTGGTGATAATCACCAGTTGTCCCAACAAAACGTATAGCATCTGGTATCTCTATCACAGAATATGATTATTAATTCTCCTTTGGGAGTGCGGTGAGATTTAGTTGATCTTTTAAAGATACATCTGTATGGGAGTGAGGGTGATAATAATAAGCATAATACTCCATATGGAAATTGTGGCCGTCTTAGACCCTAAACTCTAAACCCTAAACAGTATGAAAGAGGCTGTGATGATTCTTTATATTTGTCTGAAAATCTGTTACCTGTATCTTGGCGTGGCTGTTTTTTTTTTTTTTTTTGCAGCTAGGCAGGTTAACCCTTCTTTTATTGTTTGATAGAGAAAAGGCGAATCTGAGCTTCATTTACTGTTTTTACTTTCTCCCCCTCAGTAAACTTCCCATATTTATTTATTTATTTCTTGGGAGGAAGGCAAACTTATAAAGTCTTTATTTTGAGAATGAGGCTTAACTTCAGAGAGGCATGAGTTCTAAAGGGTGGTTTCCCCTCTCTGTAACTTTGCCAATGATTTCATCAATATCAGAAAGAGGAAATAAAAATAGAAGAAACAGCCCTCATTGTATGTATGTACATAATCCAACCAAACATCCCCTGCTTAAAAGTTTCATAATTATTAATTAAAACTTATAGGGTGGATTGGGTGGTCATTTTAACCCAAAAAAAAAAAAAAAAGAAGAGGCTGTGATGATCTCTGTTCTGTGATGGCAATTGTTTGAAAGTAGACTTTGAGCTATTCCATTAACCTGGCTTGGCAACTGAGGTGCTTAGTGAGGGAGAAAGAGTTGAGTTCATCAATTTTCTGTCTCTTCATCTCACAAGGCAACTTTTGTTAGCAGTCGGTATTTAGTTCTTTTTCTTGATTGAATAAGTGAAAATCTGAGCCTCGTTACATTTTGAGGATAAATATATAAATAATAGATGTGTATTTTTACTAATAGTTTAAACTTTTAGTTAAGATGGAACAATACAAAAATGTTCTGTGTGGTTTTGTTACTTGTAGCAGCATATGATTATCCTTGAAAAACAAAACTCAAGTCTCTCCTGAAGTCTTGAGCACTTGAGTTGGTGTTGACAGTTGGTAACATGTGAAAGCAAGTAGATTATTAGTTTATAAATGGAAATTAGTTTATTTTATTTCTTTTTTTTTTCAATGGAGAGGGTTGGGGCAATAAATTAAGTTGTTTTTATGCCGCATTGGCTGAAACCTGTTCCAGTTAACAGAAATATGCTTATTCCCGGAATTCATGGACAAGTTAATCTGAACTATATCCATTTGCATTCTTTCCTTGGTCCTCCTCAAGTGTTTGCCTCATTTTAGACCTTAAAACTCAAAACGGGAAATGTAAGAAGATAAGTAAGAGCAAAGCAGCAAGCAATGCAGTTATACAAGGGATCAGAGTGGAACTAATGGCATGGCTCATATTTAGAGCTGTTTTTGGACTTCCCCCTTCATTATCCGTTATCCCTGTTATTGGGCACAAATGATTTTTGCATCATCTGTCCACCCATTCAAGAGGTACCTTCAGGTATGTTTTCAGGCCCTTATGAGTGATTACTCTCTCTCTCTCCCTCTCTCTCAAAAATTCATGTAATATGGTTCTATGCACATTCAGATCCCTTTATATGTTTGCATTGTGTGAAATTTGAATGGGTTTTGGATATAATTGATGAGAGTGGCTTTTATGCGTTAGTTTGTAATGTTTTGTGATGATGTTTTGTTTAATCTTTTTGAAATATTCCTCTGTTTATTCTTGATAGTGATAGTAAATTAGTAATTTCTTGAGAATGATAAGAATACATACATGTCAATATGAAGCTTATGATAACAATGATGAATGAAAAGGGCTACAAGTGTGGGTGCTGGATTATCTCAAATTTCTAAATCTATTGGACATAGGCATATCCAATCCCAGCTTAATGTGATGAAGTTTCATGTAGTATGCTTAGATGCTTTAAACACAGAATTTCTCCCAGATTCTTCAACTTTCAGTAACAAGAAATAAATTTCTTTGAACTGTTCATATTGTTTGTTCTGGATTTTGTATGGGCAGCAGCAACATCGTAACGATGAGATCTGCAGCCAGTTTGTTCTGAGGCCCCTATTGTAGAATGGAGATGCCTCGAGGATGAAGTAGCTCGGTGTTTGGAATCCATCCCTCCTTCCCGGGAAGTAGGAGTGCTCAAGGGAGAATACAACAGACTAGCAAGTAAGGATCGATACAACTGGCTAGCTCGAGGATGAACTGTTTATATCGAAAATAGGTGTATTGTCTGCCCTGTTAATGACTCATGAGCTTTTCCAGGGGTGATATATTTATACCTCATTTCTTGACATTGTTGAGCATATAATATATAAACATAAATGTGTAATTTAATTATCAGCTTAAATTTTTAGTTGAGATGGAGCACATGCTTCATTAAGTTATAGGTATTGAATTTTTGATCATTTCTGCATTTCAACATGGAGTGCTTGGCAAAGATTATACCATGAGCATGTTGTACTGCTATAATGGTCTGTAATATTGTAGATTGTAATTGTAATATAATTATTTACCAAATTGATATTTAGATTATTTTTTTGAAAGAAAATTGATATTTAGATTATTAATTTATTATTTGTTTCAATTTACTTGTATATGATAATTGTTTGATGTTTCATATAAATATGATTAATATTTACTTTAAATATAATGGATGCTTCATTAAAACGTGACTTAATTTATAATCTTATATAGTTAGTTTATTCAATGATTAATATTTAATTTGAGTAAGATAAGTCAATAACTATAGCATATTTAATTTATTTTTTACTTTAATATTTAATTTTTATATTTGTCAATAAAATTTATATATTGAGAATGCAATTGCAAAGGAGTTAATTATCGATTTGGTCCCTCGACTATTGGGATTTCACCACTTTGATCCTCGATAATTTTTCTTACCCAATAAGTCCTCGACTTTGAAAAAATTAACCAATTTGGTCCTCCGTTTATTTTAGTGTTAAACAACCGTTAAATCAGGACCAAATTGGTGAAATCCCAATAGTCAAAGGACCATTTCGGTAATTAATTTTGACTGAAATGGTCCCTTGACTATAGCGAAATTACCAATTTGGTTCCGATTTAACGGATATCAAATGGTAAAAATAAACGGAGGACCAAAGTGGTTAATTTTTCAAAGTCAAGGACTTAATTGGGCAAGAAAAATTGTTGAGAACCAAAGTGGTGAAATCCCAATAGTCGAGGGATCAAATTGGTAATTAACTCAATTGCAAAGTTAGATGTTCAAAGTGCTAAAAATGTATTATGCTAAGTGGTTTGAGAAAGTAATTATGAACAGATACATGTTGATACGATATTTTATCTAGAGGATATTATTTAAGTTGTATCAATTATATAAAGACAATATGAAAGAGGTGACAAATTGAGTGGAATATAATTTTTATATGAGTTCAATTCTTACCAGTAGTCTTTCTAATTGTTGTACGAGTTCAATTCTTAGTAATAGTCTTTCTAATTGTTGTATGAGTTCAATTCTTACCACTATTCTTTCAATCAAACATGTTACAAACTATTATACATCTTTTGAGTTTAGCTCGATCTATTACATATGAGTAATATTTATTCCATATTTTTCATCCTTAACGAAAAAAATCCAAAAATTTTATTTGATTCTCGAATATCACTCCGTGAATCGTAATAAAGTGGGAGTGTTGGAGGGTAATAAATTGCCATGCTGCTATCATGCTTTGACTCAAAGAAGCAATAATTTTACTCAGCCTGAAAACCACTTGAAAAGCAGAGCAGTAGATCCATTTTCCGATCAGTTCCTTCTCAGATCTGGCCTCACGAGAGATGTCAAGAAGATCTGGTACTTGCTTGAGGTGTTGTTTGGTGATCTTCGCTGTGGTCTCAGCTCTGTGTGTATCTGGACCTGCCTTTTATTGGAAATTCAAGAAAGCTTTAAAGCTAAAGGCCTCTTGCCTTCCTTGCAAATGCGATTGCTCTCCTACTCTCACCCTTTTTGATGTTGCACCTGGTATGTACCCACCCCAACACTTTCAGATCCGAGATTCCCTTTTAAAAGTTTCTGGGCATTTCCCAAGATTCATTTTTTATGTGTTGGTTTATTGCTTTTTCTGCTTTGGGTGAAGTTATTGGTTTATTGCTTTTTTCTGCTTTGGGTGAAGTTATTGGTTTATTGCTTTTTTCTGCTTTGGGTGAAGATATTGATTATTGGTTTATTGTTCACCTCAACTTAAATTTAGTTGGATATCATCAGACTAGTTTGAGGTTCTCAGTTATGGAGTATGCTTTCCATGTGGTTATCATCTGGACCTGGTTAATAAGCTCAATCCAATTCAGTAGTTAGTGTATAATTTAAGGAATTTTCTTAAAGTGTTGTCATTTATTGAAGTTGAAGGTGTTCTTTTGTTAGCCAAGGCCAACCTACCTAATTTTTTTTGAGTGACGAGGGAAACCCACAATCAATACCTGTAAACCATGGACAACAAGGAGTACCCATAGTTGACGGGCTTAAATCAAGAAAGCCAATAGATTGCTCCTTGTAACCTTGTGGTTATTAATTAAGTTAAAAGCCTAACCAACATGGCTCCAAGCAAATTTTATTTTGGTTGGTGCTGTACAAATCAGCTTTAGATTTTTTGGCAGTTTGATTTAACCATTTAGGGGATTCATTGTGATCTATAAGCTAGAGAAGTTTCTAGTTGAAGCAGCAAGGTTGGATATTAATTGTGTGTTTCTTATGGGTTAATAGTTTCTTAAAGTCTATCCATGGCAGATACTTGGTGGAAAGTTTTGCTTTCTGATGAAAGTATTTTGACGAGCCTCTCTTCATAATATAATTAGTTTGGTATGGGATTAGCTAGGCACTTCGAACTATAAGTAGGTTATTGAAGACTGTAAAATTCCCATCAAATAATCAACAAAAATTAAGCAAATCTCTGGTGGTTAGTACTGAATAAGGTTCGTTTTTTTGAAGTACTGAGTAAGGTTTTGTTACTCTGCTAGTGTTAGTTAAGAGAGGTGTTTCCTGTGTGACAATGGTAAAGATAATTCACAGCAAGGTGAGAAAGGGAAGAAAATGTTTCAGGTGAAATGGTTACTTGTATTTCAATGCTGGGGAAATTTTACTCGAGAGGAATTCTATTAAAGCATCTCAAGATATACACGCAATTCTTGACACGGTGATCTTTTGGTATAACGTTTCAAGTTTTCAACCATGGATGTAGACCCTGGTCCAAAAATAACATTTAGATTTTGTATCTGTAGTTGACACATTCTATACTTGTAGTTGACAGTTCTGCACCTGTAGCTATCATGTGTCAGTAATTAATAATTATCAAGTTATTTGTTTACATATACAGAAACTGTTAACTGAAGGTACAAAATTTTTGTATCAGGATTCACAATGCAATATGAACCCTGGTCCATGCTATAACAATTGGTTTATACTGGGATGGATTGAAGACTCTTTTATACT
The DNA here is from genome assembly GCF_003576645.1 of Ipomoea triloba. Classification (NCBI taxonomy): domain Eukaryota; kingdom Viridiplantae; phylum Streptophyta; class Magnoliopsida; order Solanales; family Convolvulaceae; genus Ipomoea; species Ipomoea triloba. The sequence continues at coordinate 823,476 of NC_044928.1, forward strand.
TCGATTCGTATTTAGTTTGCTGTATTTCATGATTGCACTTCATCTCTAGAATAAGTGTATGAGTGTATCTGTCCAGGACAAATTTACTATGATTTGGAAACATTTATTTCTTGTCTGAACATGCAGTTTTGATGATTCGATTCTGTTCCAAACTTCAAAACTATATCAACTAATGCTTTAAACTGTTTGGTTTCTTATTTTGCAGGTTTAGTTAATCTCTCAGTTACAGGTAGTTATTTCTGCTCCTTTCTTCCTCAATTTAGGATCACAATTTCATTTTAAAAAAAAAAACAATATTTTTAGTCTTTCTTAACGAGTATTATTTTTGCTAGTTTGCTTCCAAACACATTACCGCAAAGATTAGAAGGTCTCACTTATATCGTGGCATTTGATGTTCTAAAATTTGTTCGTAATACAACAGACTGCGGGAAAGATGATCCTGCTCTGAAAGAAGAGATGGAGAAGCAGTTCGTGGATTTATTATCGGAGGAGTTAAAGCTGCAGGAGGCCGTTGACAAGGAACATGTAAACCGTATGAACATGACCTTCACAGAAGCCAAACGCCTCGCCTCTGAATACCAGAAAGAATCCGAGAAATGCAATGCTGCAACAGACACTTGTGAAGTAGGGAGAGAGCGAGCCGAGGTGTTGCTTGGCAAAGAACGGAAGTTGACATCGATGTGGGAGAAACGAGCTCGCCAAATGGGATGGTCAGTCGAATAAACTATAGAAACAAGCATTGTGTTATCATATCACTTCATATTTTCCTCGTGTATATTTGCAGAATAGCAGACAAGCAAATTTTGTCTCTGTTCTAGTGCATCAGACCAATTTGTTCTCTGATGTTAATAGATATGCATTCACTATATGTTGTTCAAAACAATGAGTACAAAAATACAATTACAACTATATTTAAATTCGCCGGATCAAACTTTCACAAATTATGTACTGAATACTATTTGCACCTATAGTCTCGGTACCAATAGTACCCACTACAATTTACTATTTACGCCAATGCAAATCAAATTCTCAAATCTCAACTGATGAGAAAATTTTTACTATATGTTGCATTGGTTGTTTCTAGTTGTGTAAAAGAAGGGTAACTAAACATAAAACATTATATCGGGACAATCCCAATCAAGTTAGTCAGGTTGTTGGCTTCGATTCCCAGCAAAAGCAGTTTATTGACCTTATTAGTTTGAACCTATAAGCTAGTTTATCCCATTGTGGTCCTTTGTCAGCTAGAGTCACAAGGCTTCAACTCTCGGTGAAAGCAATTTTTTGACTTTATTAGTTTGAGCCGATAAGTTGGTTTACCCCTTGTGATCACTTGTCAGCTAGGGTCACAATGAATAATTATCTTATTGTGATCCTTTTTCGGCTAGGGTCACAAGACGAGATTTGTTCAATGCACACCCTTAGGTAATGGTTTTGAGTTTTTTTTTTGAGTTTTTCTCGTACAAAAAAACCATGACATGACAGAAAGCATAGAGGACAATAGATGGAGAAGAAATGAATAGGCTTTATGCATCAAGACATGTTACCATTTATCAAACAACAAAAGTACTTATATAAAAAATAATGAGGAAAAGAGCATCAGAATAAGGAAAATCTAAGGAAGCTACATATCAACACAGAATTCTGATGAAGCAGACACTGCATCCTACATCCTCTCTTTTCGAAGAATTGCTACAAAAAAGACTGTCATATACACGGCCCGAATGAGTAAGCATCAAACCCGAATTCCCCTTGTAGTGTCGCTCCATCTTGTTCCTGCACCGCAACAAATAAGATCAGAATTGAATGTCTGTATCAGTTCTCGTTATCTGTTACATTAGATGTTGCGATTCTTCGTTTTGTTGCAGTTACTTTATATGTGACACGAGAGATGTAATTTCATACTTTATATTTATATACTTCACCGAAACACATAGATGCAATCCATCCAAGTCAAACAACAAGCAGAAAACGACACGAGTTGTTCACACTACGGTATTCAAAGCTATAGAAAGAACATATCAACTAAAGGAATATGGCGAGACAGATGTCATACCCGCTTGATCACTGAGCTCATCAGATCGTCCAGAGAGCCGTAACCTTGAGAAGGAAAAGCGCCTTGTGGCTTCGGGGGCTCAAAAAGGTAGTCTTCATAGTATCTCGCCCTTGATTCTGAGGTCAACTTTTCGTTCTTGTTGTGTTGCAAGAGAACCGAAGAACCGAGATTTGATTGACCGGAAGCGTCGATTCTTCTGTTGCCGGTGTCATTGCATTGGTCCATACTCTGGCTTAAAGGAGGCACGATGCTGCTGGCGGGAACCTGAGCGGTTAAGTTGCTGTAAACGCCGTTTGAGTTAGGGTTTTGTTTAAGTTCTCCCCATTGTTGGCTAGGTACTTGGTTAATACTCGGGATAGCATCGCCTACCAACCTTTCCCGTCGTTGAATTTCTCCCCTTGAATCTTCGAAAGGCGTGGCAGTAGAGGCGAGGGAAGAATAACCTGCACAGCCGCCCTGTAAATGAGGGCCGATCGAAGAATTATTTTCTCTCGCACAATTTTGTTGCATCTGGCCTTGATTGAAAGTTTCGGTCAATGGAAGAGAACTCGACTGAAAGTTGGTCACCTGAATGGGGTTCTGCCAGTTGTCGCTAGCTCGTCCATGGTCAAGAAAATTGGAAGAACCGCCAACACCAATGTTAAAATGTTCGGAATTTAAAGAAGCCATGTTGAGGGAATGCTGGTTTCCAATCCCTCCCGCGATTAGCCCTTGTTGAGAATTCCCGTGAAGCATCATAGGATTGCTCGAACTACCAATCCCCGATCCAGGGTCCGTGAATGTATTAGCAGCTCCAAGGAGCGTCGAATCGTCCAAGGGATTGAGGTCCCCCCGTATGTGCGGGGTGCCCTCGCTTTGTTGAAACTGATCGAGCTCTAACGACGATGGAATTCCTTGAAACAGACAAGCGTTCTGGCTCACAGCTGGAACATTCGGAGTCAACTTCCCGAGAGTACCAATGGGCTTGCCCAAATTTTGCCCGTGACTTGGTTGGATCAACGATGGCGAGGTAAGATTTCGGATGCTCACACCAGCAGCACTATTAAGTCTACCGAGCATGCCACCTGGCGTATACGATGATAAAGAAGCATGGCTAAATCTTCCCGATCCAGCCAGTGTCCGAAAATCTCCAAGCCCATCTAGCGAACCCATTCGCATGTAAGCAGAATCTTTACCCCCGAAGGCCGCCACCATGTTGGCCTGTTGGGTTGCAACTGAACTGATCCTTTTCAAATAGAGCCGATATTTCTGCAGCACAGTATCGTTATTATAAAACGCCCAAAAAACATAGTATATCTTAATAAGAAATCTCCATTATTATTGATCACACTTTTAATTAGTTGCGGGGATTAGCTCGCATGAAAGTTGTCGATGCATCAAATACTTAAAGAAAACAACAATAATACTAAAAAAGTACTAAAGAGCGGAGATTATTACCTGGAGATGGCTTGCAACGTTTTCTCGGGTAAGCCCATCAACGTTCATCAGGTCAAGAATCCTTTTAGGTACAGCTTCTGCATTTAGAGGACGAGAGGATGAAATAATGTGAATAAGATGAGATCCGAAATAAAGGAATGACGTTTGGGAACTCACTTTCAATGCCCAACTGGTTAACGGCTGCAACGAACTTCCTGTGGAGTTCTATAGACCAAACAACCCTAGGCTTCTTCTGCGTTGCAGGGTCTTCATTCTCGTGACCATTCTCATCGCTCTCGTCTTCCTCATCCTTCCTTTTCTTGTTGAGCTTCCCGTTCTGGTCTGTGGAACCCGACAGTGGACCCCCCTGCCCGCCTTCTCCACCCCCGTGAGGAGATCTGTCTTGATCACCCGACTTGTTTTGGCTCTTGGAGTCGAACTTCTTTCTTCGGATTACGTGCTGCCATATGTTCCTCAGCTCCTCAATTCGCACAGGCTTCACGAGATAGTCACAAGCACCGTGAGTTATTCCCTTCATAACAAGTTTGGTATCACTATTCGCCGACAACACTGAAAAAAATTTCAAAGGAATGGGGTCAATTCGCAAATCTACACCCACAAAATATGCCAGATTAACATTAAGTCATTAACAGAATTAGATCTATCAGGATACTGAATTCAAACGAGGTAACAAAATGTCGGGCGAAAATATACTTTTAATAATCAAAGAAATTCAGACGCTTACTGATGACAGGAAGATCCATCTCAAGACCAACGAGCTCTAGCAGCTTAAAACCATCCATATCGGGCATATGAACATCGCTGATCACCAGGTCGAATCTATCTCTGTTTTCTCTCAACATCTTCAGTGCCATTCTTGCCTGGCTTGTTATAGTTACTGAAAAAAGCAAACACAGATTGTATTCAAGATAACAGCGAATTTCTCACAGATTTTCGAATAAATGAAGATTCATTTTAGGGAAATCCTGAGGCTATAAATAACTTAGCAGGCATTGGATTTGATGAAATCTGGGACAAAAACCTCAAATCAAAGATAGCTATGGAATATCTAAAAACCCTTTAAAAAGCAGGTGCCCTGACAGTTAAAGATTCAGGTAAAGTTCATGGGGGCATAGCCAGAGGTTTCAAGTTCCAGCACAACATCATAGAACAATTCCAAACAACATAAGATATGTACAAACAATAGCAGTGATCTACCTTAAAAGAAACAAACAAGAATTCTTGGGATTTGGACTAAGAGAAAGCATTTACAAGAACCAATTTCTCTTTTTCATCTTCTCATATGCAACAGGGACCACAAGGACCAATTGAATTCAGGAGAATTACTAACAACAACTGAAGTTTTCAAAAAAAAAAACAACTGAAATGCTACAGTCAATTTCCATCCCACCAGGCCCCACCATCACCACCAACAATCACCATCTTTTTATTTTTTGGTTTCTTCCCAAACCATGCAACATGCACTGGAAATGATGAAATAAAGAATCAAAAGTGAGATCTAAATTTCCCATGGATTAGGAAAGCAGACCTAGATCCTGAAAGTGAAATTTATGAAGAAAAGTCTAAAGAATCAGCAAATAGCCCTGGCAATCAATGGCTTCTGAAATCTACTTGAGAGTCAAAATTAGTTCACACAACTTAAGTCAATGCCCCAAAAGCCTCAAAAACTTACAATCATTCAATAAAAAACAAAATTCATAAAAAAGATAGAAGAAATCATACCATGATACTGGCATTTCCTAAGCAGGCTTTCCAATAACTTCAAGCAAATTGGGTCATCATCAACAGCAAGAACTCTCATGCCCACTGGGAAACTGTCATGATTTCCCTTTTCACTCCCCATGTGTCCTCTTATTTCTTCCACAGTCATCTTTTCCACCCAAAATTTGTTCTTGAGAAAAGCCCAGACCAGATCAGAGACTCACTTGCCCAAAGCTCCAATCTTTAGCACAAAAAGGTCAACTTTTGTTGGACTATAAACATGTACCCAGAAAGCCTAAAAATGTGAATGAATTCCAGAATTGAGAGAAAAGAAGGAATGAAGAACCAATTAGAAGAAGAGACACAGAAAGTGGAGTCTGTGTTAGAGAGAGAGAGAGAGTTGTAGTTAGTATAAAGCTGTACGTGTGGACAATGATGGAGACGGCCAGAACAGACTGAATGCTTTCAACCCAACAATATACCAAATCATACAATTTCTTTAGTCATCACTCATCAACCCCCCCCCCCCCCCCCCCCCCCCCCCCCCCCCCCCC
>NC_044928.1:866861-948884 GCF_003576645.1 Ipomoea triloba
ATATATATATATATATATATATATATATATATATGAAATGAGAGCAAGATTCTCCTATAAAAGTAAGGACAATATTTCAATACAATTGATTGATGACTGGGCACGACTATACCAGTTATTGTAAATTCTTGTCCGAATGATGTTTACATTACCTTCTTGATTTCAATTTTACCTTTCGGATTTCACTTTCTTTCTTACAGGGTAATATGTAATTAGTTTTTAGGAATAATGAGAACTCAATTTAGTTCATCAACATATTCATAGGGGAATCCATTAGACTGTAAAATAGATTATTCATACAATTCAAATTGAACCATATATTGTCCTAAATCTGGAGACTTTTTTTTTTTTTTTTTTGGGGGGGGGGGGGGGGGGGGGTCTAGAAATCTGGAGACTTAAAAATTCAATAAATCAATGAATTTATTCCCTTTTGGAAACTTTGCAAACTGTAATGAATTTATTCCCTTTTGGTAGTTTAATTTGCCTTTTGTACCACAGTCCTCAACCTCCATATAAGAATATAATGAAGCCGCTGTGGCTTAACATAGTTAGCTCGTCAACTAACTTAATGGTCATGACTGAGGCGGTACTAGGGTCCTATGAGCTTAGGATTAGTTCTGCTAAATTATAATCACTTAAGTTTTATTAAAAAAAAAGTATATATTATGAATTGTCAATATATGCTTTTTCTTTTTTCGTATACGAATTATTTTTTTATTTGATTTTGTGGCAAATGGTCTTGGTAATGTGGTTTACCTCTTCTATGTAGTGTGTGGGAACACATGAGCGGAGTTTAGCTGTGCACACCCTTACATAGTGGTTATAAATTTCTCTCGCCATAAAAAAAACCTTCATTTTATTAGTTGCCTATGTGCTATGAGTGGCTATGAATCCATAAACTTCACCATAAATTAATAAAATGTTCACACAATAATTGAATATTTAAAATAAATTTTAAAAAAATAACACTTTTGATCCATTAATTATGACCGCAGTATAGATATAGTTCCTTAGTTATATGCAATGTAAATTTAGTAACTTAGTTATATAGATGTCAAAGTGACTAAAGTTTGCGGACCAACCCTAACACACTCCACTATTAATGGGTTAGGACAACAAAATGTTGATCTCGATTTGACTAAGCAGACGTTGTTGACTCGCAGGCTTCGTATGTTGGCCCACGAGTAGGGATAACAATTTTCCTGCTCCCCACTCCATGGGGACGTGGATGAGGAGTTGTATTCATTCCTCACCAAGTGCAGGGACGGTGACGAGATACCCCTCCTCGCCCCACGTTGTCCCCTCTGAAGTACATTAACTAATACTCTCTATATATACACATACACACATACAGACACACGTACACACACAAAAAACATAATAAGAGTCAATAAAGTTAGGCCCTAACGAGAATTAAAAAATATTGGGGTAATTGGTTGTTGAAATGAATTGTTCATATTATGAAAAATATTTACTTTTATAAAAAATTTGATAATATTGCATTGATATATATAAGAATATTGAATGATACTTTGATAAATTCTGAAATACTAATTTAAAAATACACATTGGGCATTGACTATTCGGGCGATGCACATGTAGTAACTAGTATGTGTGTATATACACACGCACGCACTAGTATTGTGTTACAGAAATTGAAATGATTAATAAAGATAAAAATCAATAAATATAAAAGAGAGCATTATAATGTTTCCACATTTGCTATTTTAAATGGGACCATGACCATAAACAACTTCCCCTTTTCCTCAACACCGGCCTCCCTCTCCTTTTATTCTAATTTAGAGCCCAAAGGAATTTTCAACCATTTTAGGGTTTTGAAAGTGATTTATCCCCCACCCTTAAATATGCAAAATGGGAAATTTCCATAAATGCTCACCACCATGACTCCATGATTAGCTAGTAGCTACCCAAAAAGCTAAATGTAGTTTAATTTGTTACTTCGATCTTATTGCTCTGAATTGAATTTACCTTTCTCCATGAGAAATGTGCTTTAACTATTAACAAGTAAATATCAATAATGAAGATATTTTACAACACGATTTTCGTTGTTTTTGCAAACAAAAGACTTTCTTCCTCAATTTAAAAAAGAGCCACAATGCATGATTTATCAAGAGAGTTTTTTTAATAGCGATGATGAGATTTTTTATAAATCAAAATAATATAATATTGTCATGCAAAAAATGACAAAATTTATTTACCATACTGTAAAATATAAATTCACTGTTTTAAGGGTGGGGGCAATTGCCTCCATATCATTGTACATTTGTACGTGCATCCATCATCGATAGCCTACCTAATAATAATAGTAAAAAGTCAAGCAGGCATTGCACCTGTGCACCATACAAATCATTTTGGTCCATTTTATATGTATACACTATAGGGATGTCAATTGTACTCGTAGCTGACAGGGAACCCGATTCCTCGCTTCTACGGGGATGGGAATGGGGGCAAAAATAGGGGGTTGGGGATGGGGATTGGGGCAATTTTAAATTCCCCGCCGGGGACGGGGGCAGGGATGGGGAGTACTCTCCCCGCCTCGCCCCGTCCCCGAAATATATATATGTATAGTCACACAACACACACATATATATTACATTGTATATAATATATATGGAGTATAATTTTAGAAGCATATTTGTCATTGTATGTCATGAAACGTATATTTATGTAACATGTTTAATTGTAAAATATTGAATACTACTTTAAGTTGTAGCTGAATATATATGCGTTATTTATTTAAATATTTTTAATGCTTAATTTTTAAATCTTTTTATAACTTATAAACAGGGTGGGGATTCCCCGTCCCCGAATAATCCTCGTGGGGATGGAGATGGGGGGATTTTTCCCTTCCCCGGCGGGGATGGGGACGGGGATGGGGAATGGGGAAAAAAGTCGGGGGCGGGGATGGGAGGTATGTCCCCCGCCCCCACCCCACCCCGTTGACATCCCTAATACACGGAGAGGAACTACGCTATGCCATATTCAACATATTAGGACTGTACTCTATGTATCCTAGTGAGAAGATTGAGCAACCATGGAAAGAAATTTAGACTACTGATTCCATGCCAACTATAATTTTGGATTAATTAGAAGAATCACAGAATACAACAAATAAATGCAAGATAAAGAGTTAAATAACATAACTAGGACACATAGAGTCCTAATACAACATGAATGTTTAATATATTTAAAGTAAATTTTTTTAAAATGATTAATCTATACAAAATAAACAAATTTAATTTGTTCACTAAATGTTAACATTTTTAGTATATTAGCATACTTTAATTAGTCTTTTTGGGTGTTGAGGATAACCCAAACCGCAACTATTATTCAAGTGAGTGAACTTGGTAAATCACAATCTGGGGTATAGACAAGAATCAAACTTGTCTTTAAGTAAGAGAATCACACTCCATTATTCACCCACTCTTTTCCGGAACATACTTTAATTAGTTATTGATTCACATTTTCACAACCCTCGCACCGAGTTATTAGAGTGTGTTTATATATTTTGTTTTTTAAAATTAAATTAATTTTTTTAAAAATAATTAAATTGAGAAAAATCAAGTCAGTAATAAACATTGGATTTAAAACTGGCACCCAAAATTTAGCACATATTTTTATCAACAAATTTACCATAGCGTAAGGTGTAAGGTGTACTAGTAAGGGACTCACGGTATCTAAGTACTACCACAATGTACAACTGATTGGGTCTACGGAGCCACGTTTCGAGTGGCTATTGACTGGATATAAGGTAAGTGGGACCCATCACAAGATTGTTTATTTCAACGTTGGAAAAGTCAGACTTTGTTGCACACATGTCCGTCGCAGGTTATTAGAGTAAGGGCCGGGACCACCTTGGAGGGGAGTGGGTCCCACCGTACTGAGATATCAGATAAGTGTACTGTGTACTTTTGCCATTTTCCATTTTTCCCCCCACACCCCTTGCCACGGTCAACTTGCCATTAGCTTTGCTCCAAATTATGGTCTACAATTAACCACTACTCCAAATGACTGCTGGGAAATTAAAGTATATTGTTAATAATATTAAAAATATGTTAATGACTTGTGGTCTAGTGGTACGAAGTGACTCTTCCATATTGACAAAGTACGATATTCAGTAAATAATGTACGTTTAGTATATTAAAAATGTACTTTTTATTATGGTCCACACATCATTATGTGGACCAATAATTTGCCACACTTAATAGACACGTAGTATAGTATGAATTCAATCGTTATATCGTGGACCAGACACTATGGACCCTGATCCAATACACATAATTTGATTTCATAATGTACATAATTCATGTTCATAATACACACACACACACACATAAACACGATATAATGAACATGAATTCTATGCATTATGAACATGAATTATGTGCATTATGAACATGAATTCTTTGTATTATGTTAAGTATTTAATTTGTTTCATTATACTGTGTTTATGTGTGTATGTACTATGAACATGAATTTTGTACATTATGAAGTCAAATTCTGTGTATTGGATCAGGTCCACAGTTATGTGTATCTGTATTATGAACATTAATTTTGTACATTATAAGGTAAAATTATGTCTATTGGACAAGGATGTACGATATAAATTGCGGTTTGAATTTGGTGCATGTACACTTCTTGGTCCAATTAATGAAAATGTGAAAATTAACTTTGACATGATAAACAAGGTAAAAAATAAAGAACTTTGTATTTTAAAATATTTTATACATCATAGTTTTACAAAAGCATTTTTTTAAAAATAAATATTGCATTTTTATTTTATATTTGCACTTATATAATAGAAATTAAAAAGATAATCTAAATTTAACTATTAAACAAGGCTCTTATTTTTTAGGATCAACTGTGAACAATATTGCTATATATATAACACTACAACCTCAACATCAATTGCATGTTATGTATCAAATGTACTAGAGTTTAGAGGAATGATATTGAGCAAGGTAATGGAAATGAGACAAGTCGTTCTTAATATGGGGAAGGTTAATTCGAGTGAGAACATGCTCCAATGGAAAGAGTGATGATTGATTTGGTCAGTCCATTTGGATAGATCAATGGTTGAGAGATGCTGAAAAAATAATGAAAGAAATTAGCTAGGGCATGCTCAACTTTATAAACATTACAGACATGAAAAATTGTAATAACTATAAAATTAACTCGTTTTTTTTTTTCCTAAATCTCAATCATTGATGGGTGACTGAAATCAATTATCATTTTTTAAAAGAATACGTCGTCCTTATTTGATCCTACCCCTATACACATAGACAAATCACTTTTTAAAATGCACTCATTTTATTTAAAAAAGAAATCTTATAAGAGAATGAATGTGATTTTTATTGGAGAAAATAACATATTTTATTTGTAAATAATAAATAAATATACACAATATATGTAAATCAACATTTTAATACTCATAACCATTAAGAGCGCAAAGTTTCCATTAATAAAAAAAGAATTTTTGTTTCTATCCCTTTCAGACAATTTTATTAAACTATAAAGTTATTTATTTATTGATATGTCTAATCTAATGTAAAAATTAAAATAAAAATAAAATAAAAATATTATATGTGTCAATTCATGTCATTTTATGATTTTTGTCAGTTTTTTGTTAATAAACGTATGCATTATATTTTAAATATTGTATGTTTCATTTTTATAGAACAAAATTGTCCACACTACATTTTTATTAAACATAATTACCCTTATACCGTTATAATTATATTAGTAATGAATACTAACAGTAATGACTTCATAATTATTATTATATACTTTTCTCCTAATTACTAGTTACCACACGCGCATTGCGCGAATAATCCAATGCCCAATGTGTATTTTTAAATTAGTGCTTCAGAATTCATCAAAGTATCATGGCAAATATCAATGTAAGATTATCAATTTTTTCATAAAAATAAATATTTTAAGAATGCATAACTATGACATGGGGTAGAAATGTTGGATTAACTGGTGCAATAACAGTTTTGATAGGGAAGCACCCTCACTGGATAGTACCCTAAGCATAGTTTTTGCAGCACAAAATCCTATTAATTGGCGTGATCCATGCTTCTTCTTGTTGCCACTTTTGTCAGAAATGAATTCTTGATTTCGTCTAATCTCCTAGTGTGCTTCACTGCAATTTTAGTGTCTTGGCGCAGTGCACATTTAAAAACAGAACCAAATCCTCATTTTCCAAAAAGACAATGATAATTGGTATAGTTTCTCATCTATGTTGAATATATACTGTAAATTTGGTGTACCGTTTCATCAATGTCTAATGCTTGATTCTAATTAATTGACCAAAGTTCATGTTAAATTTTATATTGTAATTTTTTTTTTTTTGAAAACAACCATAAAAGTGAACTATTATTGCGAAATCAAATCACGAATACAATGAGGGATATCTGCGTCCCACACCTCCTGACCAGTATACAAGCAAGAAGCTCTGGGTAAAGAGTGAGCAATCACATTGGCTATTATATTGTATATTTTAATACACTCTAACATATTCATAGTATATGTTTAACAATTATGTCGATTTTGATTAAGGTTCGAACCTAAAACATTCTTTATGAAAATCAATGAGTAAGTTAAGAATAATAAATAGTTAACGGAATATTCCGTTACTAAAGTTTACACTAACGGAATGCAAGGGCATTTAGGAAAATTAAATGATATAATAGAGGGTAAAGTAGAAAAAATAATAAAAAATACTGAAATCAAAATAATATGAACCATTCATTTTAACAAACAATTACACTGCCAAAGACCTTGTGGTCTAGTGGCATCCGGTGTCCTAGTTAACACTCTCACATTGATGATGGGAGTGGAGTGGGTTCAAGTCTCAGTGGAGCAACTGTTGACTCTTTGTGCTCAAAAAAAAACAATGGCCCTTATTAGGTTTGTATTGTATATGTATGTAGACATAGACGTAGATAATTTTTCTATTCTTTAATGATCATTATACGTTACACTAAACCTTAATATAATAGTCTAAATAAAACACACTTCTTAAAAAAGTTTTCACATAACATTACTGATATATACAATAACTATAATTTACTCTTCCTTACAAACTCTATTATATTAAGTACATTATAATTGGACCGAAATATTTTAATTTAATATCAGCTGGATCATAATGTCATCATCAACAAATTATTAAAATTCCAAGTAATCTGCAAAATCACATGCAAAAAAACGTGCTAATTAATTTTAATTTTAAACTTTTTGTTGTAATTTTCTAAGGCAACTTGGCTATTTCTTCTGGCAGTGTCATTGAGTTTAATATAATTTATTAAAATAAAAAAGTGCATCAGCACTATATGCGCAAGAACAAACAATATTTTAAAGAACTTTGTTAATATATCAAAATTCCAAAATTTTAACAAATACTGTAAGTTATCATATTATATAAAAAGCTTTAATACCTAAAATGGTCAGACTAGTGATTTTCTCAATTTTGTCTTAAACGACTTTGGTGACCTAATATAGTCCCAAACTTTTATGTTTTTACTTAATGTAGTCCTTTGTTTGTTATTCAATCAAATTGGTTTTAAATAGAGGAGCAATTTAGTAATTTCAAAATTGACCTCTTTTTAATTTATTAATAATGATTAAATAAGTCACTCCTCTTTTACAAATTGTCCTAGTAATTTCAATAGAATTCTTTTACAGATTACGAATTTTCCAGTAATTTCAATATTTCAATTCATATAAAAGAGGAGTAATTTATTTAATCATTATAAATAAATTAAAAGAGAGGCCAATATTTAAATTACTGAATTGTCTCTCTATTGAACACTAATTTGACAGAATAACATACAGATGACTACATTGAGCAAAAATACAAAAGTCTGGGACTACATTAGGTTACCAAAGTCGTTTAGGATGAAATTGAGAAAAACCAATGATCATTTTGTGCTTCATTAGGTTGAGAAAGTAGTTATGAACATATACTACATTGTAACTGAGTCAGTAGTACTAAAAAAAAAAAATTGGTCAATAAAAAAATGATAATTTTATCAAAAAATGTCTTCATAAATTAGATATTTTTTGGATTGTTTTCTCATGCTGCACACCGATCCTTAACTATGGGTTTTGTCTTTTTGGGGTTTTCTTACTATATTTTCTCAATCTATTGAAGCACAAGAGTTGATATCACCACTAGATCTCATGATCTCTTATAAGGAAGAGTCACTTCCTGCCATGCACAAGATACTTAGCCGCTTTTTCTTTCTTAATGTACCTTTAAATTTAAATGCTTCAAGCCTAAAGAGTAAAGAGTTTGAATCTAGCTAGTTAAGAGTTAGCTTGTGAGTATATATATTAAACTCCATTGTTTATTATAAAAAAATCATTTACGTATTTCCTTGATCAATAGTAAACGCTCTAAAGCTACTTGCCCTCATGTCTAGCCAATAGCTTCTCTAGCATAATGCATCAAGGCTTCTAACTCACACCAAAACCTATAAGAAGATTAGTCTTTTTTTATTTCCCCATGAACAATTTGATGATATAGCTCAAATATTCAATGCATATACTCTTGTTACTTAAGATATATAGCTTATAGACCATGATATAGCTCAAATATTCAATGCATATACTCTTGTTACTTAAGATATATAGCTTATAGACCATCATATCAAATATAGCTATTGCTTTATGCATTTCCCCTGTGAACAGAGAGTGGATGGTTGTTAGGCATTCTCACACCTTGAACACGTTAGATGGAGACCGCCAGGCTGATACCAAGTGATTAGTTATCATTTTTTTTTGTTCTTCATAGACATGAGTAAGGTGCACACCTCTTGATGAGGACTCATCACAGGTTTGCATGAGTCTATTAACTACATACTCTATATACCATATATAATCGGATACTCCACCTTGATACAACCAAAACCTTTATCGAATCCCAAACATATGTTGCTACCGAACTTAGGCATAATCAAGACAAATTTCCTCCAAAATCTAGTGAACATAAAGAGGTCACGTGATCAGATCAACCATCTTATTTTGTTCTCTGTAGATGTAAGCAACACACATACCTCTCATTGATGGCTCAACACATTTTTACAAATCGATCTTTGTTCAAGTAATTAACAAATTTTAATGCAAACTTTTCTCCATTAGTAATCTCAACACTCTTAATTTTTAGAATTACACTTCATTTGCTCGATACATTGAATTTAAATTTTTTAACTCAAACATTTATTTTACTACTGAAGAAGTCACAAATTTTCACTCGAAACATCAACACTGATGAAAGAAACAAATTAAACAATAAACTTGAACAATAGGAAAGAGTACTAAAGGTTTTGATAAGGGCTAGGCAGCCCCCAATTCAGGAGGGACCGTGGGCATGAAACATAAGATAAGGTTTGGAGTTGATGGGAGGATAATAACTATAATTAATGGAAGAAACAATCAGTATGTTTGAAAAAGGTGACATCACGTCAAACTTGTCATTACAGAATCCACTAGAGACTGGACTGAGGAATCCCACTTTCTGAGGCAGTAAAGATGCCTTTATGATGACAGACATGATTAGCACAATCAGCATTCTTCTTTTTGTGATTTGTGCCTCTTTAACCAATCTTTTACTTTACCTTAACATCCTAACGTTAACACTTATTGCAATTTTCATGATTCATAATAATATATATATATATGTTGTGGTGATGAGAACAATAAAGAATAATAATAATTTTGGAAGAATATATTGTTATTAAATGACTATTTATAGGATACAAAGAGTCATAATTAGAATATGAATGATAAATGGTTAATACTCTTAATAACATAAAGAAATAGAAAATGAATTTGAGTGTGTTTAGAATACAGAGTTCTTCTCACCAAAAAAAAAAAAAAAGAATACAGAGTTCTAATAGTGATAAATTGTATAAAAAAAATTATATATGGAGATTTATTCATTTATTAATGTAATAGGAGCTAATCATGCTTCATTCCTTTATTAATTTAAAAATTACTATATGACATGTATTTTTTTTATATTTAATTATTACATTTATTCTTTAATAATTTATGATAAAATTAATATTGGGGAGAGGACAATGAGACAAATTCAACATTCTGTCACCCAGTTACATTCAAAATGTGACACCGGCGGGTACATATAATAAAAAATAAAGTTACGTTTTTCCTATTAGATTTGCTTTGTTCTTATTCATGAAAAATATTCTTGCTTACCCTAGAATTCTTGTGCCGATTATAACCCCGTAATGTTATTTAATTTAGTTTTTGAAGGTATCATCACGTTTGTTATAATCAACACTAAATTTACCCTGTTGGTGTGGAAACTTATTAAAAGAAAAGTTTAAAAATTCAAGATGTCCATATATTGACAAAATATTATGATCAATATTTAATCAAATGAAATAGTATAGAAAGTACAAAATGATCAAAGATAATATTTTACTTTCACATTTTTATAGATCTCATAAATAACTAATTACAAAAAGAATTTTGATCCTTTTTTTAAAATTTTAATTTATTTAATTTCATTATAAATAATTATGAAGTACTCCGTATTTACTACAACAACCAAAAGAGTGAAAATAATCAATTAACTCAAATAGAAGGAGTTTAAATTACTTAAGCAACTTAATTGAGATAACTCGAGACTAACTTAATCACTTCTTACTGTATACGAATACTAACGTATTATTATTATTTTTTAAAAACCCCCCAACATGAATAGTTAGAAAATCAATCAATTATACTATTTTTTTTTTCAATTTTAACAAAAAATTTGAGGCTTGGGAGTTCACTATGCAATTTGCTATAGGAACATGCATTATTTTTGACTAATTAATAATTTATTATCATATATAATCATTAAATTGGAAGTGAATATTCTGTATTTATTCCTTCTACATATAATTAAGGTTTGATTTCACTTCATTCCCTTTAATTAAGGTTATTAATCCCATGTCATAATTTAATGGACACCTTGTCTCCTTCAAATCTTCAATCAAAAACAACAGAAATATATGAATGATTACTATTGATATGTCTCACCTTGGCTCCTGATAGGCCGGGATTTAGAGCAATTTGTGTACTTTTTTAAAAGATGAATGCTATTTTTTTTTCTTTTTTGAAAACAGATGAATGCTATTTCTTTTGTCTCTAAACTATTTTGAAAGTAATACTCCCTAGTCCATTCGTCCCATTTTATATGCCTGGTTCGATTAATGAGGTTTGACTGAAGTTATTTTTAATCCAAATTTTCATAATATTAAGTTTAGTATTAATATACACAATTTATATATTTAGAAACTAGACTAAAAGTGCTATTAAACACAAAAAATTAAATTTAAAAATAAGTAAAAATACTAAAGAAAATAAACAAAGTAAAAAGCGTTGATTTGATCAGTAAATAATAAATATGACAGATAAAATGAGATAGATGGAGTAATAACTTTTGTTCTTCAATTATGAGTTAATACCATCTGGGGTCCTCCGATATAGTGATTTTGTCATGTTTAGTTCTAAACTTTCAAATTTACCACCTATGATCCTTCTACTTTCAAATTGTTATCATCTGTGGTCTAAATTAACCACACTTGATCCTTCAACTATCAAATTTTAATCACCCATAATCCTTCAAAGAGAACCGCGACTGGTTAAATTTTGAAAGTCGAATGACCATATATGGGATGTTAACTTGGACCACGAATGGTAATAATAATTTGAGAGTCGAAGGACCACGGGTAGTCAATTTAAAAGTTTAGGATTAAGAGTGACAAAACCACTATACTCGGAGGATCCCATATGGAATTAACTCTTCAATTATTTACAAAGTGATTTTTTTCCCTTTCTCAGTTGTTTATAAAGTGATTATAAAGTGATTTTTTTAAAGTAATCGTGGTCAGTAGCTTGCAAATTAGCAGTCGTTATACTGTGGACCGCTGTCCATAATGCACTGTGGAACATGGTCACAAAACGACGTCGTTTTAATAAGTGGGAGAAACGGCTCTCGTAAATCTCCGTAACTGATACTACAGTTCATCTTAAATGATACTACAGTTGTGTTAAACTGATACTGTAGTTGTGTTGAAAGGGAACTACAGTCTACAGTGCAGTTGTGTTGAGCTGATATTGCAGTTGTATTGAGGCCGTTTCATCCGTCTTGAACTGTAGTTGTGTTGAATTGATACTGTAGTTGTGTTTAAAGGGAACTGCAGTTGCGCTGAACGGAGGTCGTTTCATCCATCTGTTTTCATTAATCAAAACAATGTCGTTTTGATGCGCGGTCCACTGTAAAATTTGCGGCCAATTAGCATATACATTATCTTCTTAGGTAATCTTAGATTCTCTTACCTTTTTTTTTTATATTCATTTTGCCATTTTAACAATTGTTTTATCTTTTAACAATGTCATTTCTGCTTAATTTTTAATGTTATAACCTTAATTTTGAAGTTTATTGAAATACATGAAAATATGATAATGATAACAATCTAACATTCCTAGTAATCTAATATTTCCTAAGATAATATGTCATTTCGTGAATCAAACAATACTTTTAAATATGTTGAATGATACATCCAGAAGCATTCAGCCATTATATTTTTATATTTTGAATAAATTAATATTTCACATTAAATAATTTAAAATTTCATTTTATGCTTGAAAGCAAACTGCATGCGCACTTAAAAGAAAGCAGATATTGACAGCCAACAAATCAATAAAAACATAAAAGAAATAGGATCATTAAATTAAGGACTTCCAACAATGTAAGTATGCAATAATCCATTACTATATTGTGCAACTTGCTTTTAATTTTTACCCACTATATAAATCAATCATTTAAACTTTTTCCTTTTTAACCCAGAATTTCCACCGTCGAATAGTGATTAATACCCTCACTCTATTATAAACACCTCTATTGGATAAGACAACTAACCTGGAGATTTAAGGCTGCTCCATACCAAAAGTAAAGGACCGAACCCTAACAATTTTTTGGTACATGAAACATTAAACACCAAAATATAATTTTTTATCAGTTTAATATGTTATATATTATCGTACATGTAACATGATATTTACTGAAGTGTTTTATGGCAATAGAAGTTAGGATAAATTGACTACTCCAACCATGTTGGTCGAATAATGGTTTGATAATTACACATGATTTCCTCAGTGCGTGCACACTTTCGAATAGTGATTGTTGATTTTCATTTTCACCCAAAAAAAATACTTTGGCCATTTGGCGTGACACACGTTATCATAATTAAGATATAAAATTAAGATAAACATGTCTCGAAAAGGGTGGCCAAGTTGGTGAAGCATGCATGATTTTTGTACTTAAAGTTCATGAGTTCCATAGTCGAGATTCCTAATACAATTTACCTCTATTCAGTACATATCCTCGTATAATGGCTCCGGATCAATAAAATAAAAGAGAAATCGCCCGTAGCTTTGTAGCAGAGATTCTTGTAGGATTAATCAAGCCATAATTCCATACAAGTAATCAATTACCCCACAAAAGTTATAAATGATAAAATATTACATTATTAAATATTCAAATACTCCGTAATATTTGAAGTTAACATCATTCACCATTAAAAAAGTCAACACCTTTCATTTTTTTAATAAAAATAATTTTTTCGAAACAATGATATTTTCGTTACAATAGTATTTCTCCAATAAGTCGATTCATAAATCATAATCGTACGCATATACCGTCACGATGTATGTAATCAAAAAATATGATATCACACTGCATTATATATTAACAGGAGAAATTGTGCATTTTCTAGAGAAACAAAAAATTAAAGAAAGAAAAACAATGGTTGCCACGAAAGAAAGAAAAACAAAATATATGATGCCACGTTCTATTTTCTCCTCTTAATTAATTTTCATCTGTTTAATCTTAATTAACTTATTCTACGACTCTGACATATCCGCACGACCACACTGAAGAGTAATACCACACCAGAGTATGGACATATATAAAATATCAGGGTCATCTTATAAAAAGTGATGACTGAACTTAACTTTTCATTAGGATTTATCAATGGCTAAGGGTTTTATTAAAAAATAAATTCGGAATAAATAGAGTGGAGTTCATTTTATAATTATATTGTTGCAAATTTGAAAGTTTAGTAATAGCAAGATCATAGTATTTGATTTCTCCAGATGGAGGGTATGAATGTGTCTACATTTTTTACAAAGGGATGTGTTCTCACATAAACACTCTCTCTACACTA
Source organism: Ipomoea triloba (assembly GCF_003576645.1). Classification (NCBI taxonomy): domain Eukaryota; kingdom Viridiplantae; phylum Streptophyta; class Magnoliopsida; order Solanales; family Convolvulaceae; genus Ipomoea; species Ipomoea triloba. The sequence continues at coordinate 881,129 of NC_044928.1, forward strand.
CAAGAAAAATGCTCATAGACAACGGTTCTTTGAGGTAAAATTTCTGTTGTTGAAGTCGGTGTTGTTGTAAGTCTACGCTATATATATATATATATATATATATATATATATGGGTGAGTTCAAAAGAGAATAATTACTCCTGTCAAAAGTAAAGATTGGTCACAACAACACGTCATGGTTCATCAATGAATGAAAGTTTTAATAAAAAAAATCATAGGGTCAATTTTATAATTATTTTAAATTTTCTTGTTTGCAATATTTATAAAATTGATATGTCTTTTTTCTTCTTATTCTTCATAAACCCACAACCATTGATCTGTCCAAATGGATAGATTAGATCAACCCCCACTTTTACATGGGATGAGCATGTTCTCACATGAATCCCCACTTGTAAGCTCGAGTTCAAATTTGATCGGACTTGAATTAAGTTTTGACCAAATGGCTCGATGGGTCACGAGCCAACAATTTTTAGTCTTGAGTTTGAATTTGATCGAATGACTTACGGGTGGCTTGACTTAATTATTTGCACTTGAAAAACAGGAAATTGAAAATGAAAGAACCAACAAATTAATGAAAACAAAAAGAATTGAAATAAACACAACTTTAAATATATATCAAAATATTTACATTTGATACTCTGTATTTTATATGAGTGAACAATAACGAGTGTCAAAGCATCTCACCCTAACTAATTATATTATTAGAGTCGGACAAATGAACCCATGCCATCAATCAATTCATGTGTAAACCTTAATTGGAATGAAATGACACAAATGAGTGACATAGGAACTTTACATTCTTTAATGATCATATTTAGTGGTAATAGTGGCTGTTATAGATCATATCTATTTGGACCCATACCCTCAAGAAAATGGACCTCTTAGGATAATCTTGTGGCAACAATGACCTAAAGAAGCTAAACATGATTATTATATTTGGATCTAACAAATCACCTTGCATTTGAGTGCATGCTGATCTTTTTCTTAGTGGGAAACTTTAGCTAGCCAGCAGCCATGTGCTAAGAAACAAGAACATGCATTGTTTATTATTAAACAAATTTCAAGACTTCAAGACAAGCAGATAAGGATTCTATGGGACACATTAACCATATTTTAAACCTAAAAATTCATATGTAACCAATTCAAAAGGATAGATAAAGTATAATTCTCATATCAAAAAGTCACAAGTTTAATTTTTACAAGCATCTTAAGATTTGATGAAGTGGAGTATACCCAATGCATATCCTTGACTAGCAATAAATTTTGACGTTTAACTTTACATATTATCAATTTTGAATATGATCAAATAAGTCATTGAAGTTTTCACGAAAAATCAATTAAGCTCTTAAATTTTAAAAGGTTACAATTAAACACATTAACTTGTCATTTTTGTGCATCTAGGTTCAATAGCCAGTTATCCACCAGTAATAACTGATAACTAGGGTTACGTTCCAATGACAAATATTGACGCCGAACGTCGAACATATCTTCTTCACCAGAGAAGATAACTAACCAGTCACCTTCTTCTTTTGAGGAAGAAGGAGACCGGCAATTGTTTGTTGATTTCTGTCATTGAAACCTTGGTTACAAGTTATTACCCGCATAACTAGTTATTGGACATAGATGAACAAAAAATGACAAGTTAATGTGTTTAATTGTACATTTTTAAAGTTTATAGTCGTAATTGCTTCTTTTCTATAAAGTTCAAGAGTTTGTTTGATCCTTTTTCATATAAAAATTATTGTAAACATCGTATATATTAAAAAATTTATTATTATTATTATTATTATTTTTAAAATAGTACTCCGTATATATTAAAGAATTTATTATGGCAATTCTTTAATATGACGAAGAAGAAGAAGTATATAGAAGTGTTATTTGTATGCATCATCTTTTTACAATTCTTTAAATTTATTAGCTACTAGCTAGTGAAAGCATGATGTACCGTTTATCGATGCATTATCTGTTCATTTATCGATTAGATTTTAAGATGCTTGTATTTTAGTGACACTAATTAGCATCGAATTTTAAATGCCATTCTACACGGTTTCAAATGCAATAAAAATGATAGAAAAATTGATAAAAATGCAAAATGAATAAATATTGCTAAAAGGAATTTATATTTATTTATTTATTTTTGCATATGGTGCAACTTGACGACCCAAATTTTATGTCAATACTCAATATATAGTTGGCGATTGCCTTTTAATCATCCTCAATTCAGATAAGCTCTTTCCATGCTGTCTCTTAATTAGTGAATCACATTCAATTTGTTAACCTAATAATTAGTATTATTATGATAGCGACAGACAAATCAGAGTTAAAACAAATGTTTTGTTTTGTTTTGTTTATTTATTTATTTTTTTTTAAAAATATTCTTATACAAAGTTACCTTAAAGAAAAAGAGTTAAAATCAAACACTCATTTCTTCTAGTGGAAACTTTACGTGCGTTGTTGATGAAAAATTTATGTATGCACTTTGAAATATACTCTATACTCATTTCTTCTCGGGCCGGGACGTTAGGCCTGTGATCGGGGATTCAACCTTTTCGGAGCAAAGAAATTGGGAGAGTCAAGTACTTTTTTTTTTTTTTTTTTTCGAAAAATACACACTTTTAACTTAACATTTGGTATACTGTTAATGCAAAATTTGTTTACAATATTATATTTTAACAACTTACTTAACAAATTAAGTTAAACTTTAATTTATTAAGATGGCTGAGAAAACAAGATCAAGAACAAACAGAAAACGAAAAAAAACACAAGATTTATGTGGTTTACCATAATTTCGTTCCGCTTTATTAATTCCACTACACTCCATCACCTATCAACTTCGTTCTAGTAACATATATATAAGACATAAGACATTCAAAAAAAAGTGGCCTCAACATTTACCTTCCACAAAAAAATAAAATAAAAGGATAATCATAATTTTGCCAAAAATAGTATAATGATGAGATTTTTACTTCAACTTTTTGGGATGAGCATGTTTTCATGAAGTTATAAGTTATAATAATGTAACCTATCCCATCGTGTATGTCATTATAGAGAAGATTCAAATCTATATAGTCGGCTAAAGTTGTATGGGTGCCATAATTTGTGGCCTTTGTGGATGACAGTATGAATAGCAACAGACAAAAATTGTACTCTATCAGTTGTATTGGATATATATATATATATATATATATATATATATATATATATATATAATTTTCCCGTGCAGTCAAGTATCATTAGGTATGCAAAAATGCATTACGATCTGTTCTGCATTTTTGTGGTGTACTTATGCATTTTACCCTGATACATTAAATACGTTATATATATATATAATTTTCCCGTGCAGTCAAGTACCATTAGGTATGCAAAAATGCATTACAATCTGTTTTGCATTTTTGTGGTGTACTTGTGCATTTTACCCTGATACATTAAATACGTTGTGGTACATTTATGCATACTTAATGGTGTATGACCGCACGTCTCGAAATTGTGGTACATTTGTGCATTTCACTTGATACATTCCTGAATATGTTATGGTGCATTTATGTCTAATGGTGTAATTCGCATGGGAACAGCTAGCCAAATCCCCTCAAGTAATGCCCAAGCTTCCACTTTATCCGGGTTATATGATCCAATTTTATAATTTTATAAATAATATATAATTTACCTAAGAATTATTTGATTCAATGGGTATATATATATATATATATTTATTCAGAAAGTAAATTATTCGTCCAAACTCCAAACAATAGGGTTGAATAAGTAGCTTAGTCAAATAGACAAGTTGTTTTGGTCGAGGGAGAGAGAGAAATAGGGACTTTGTGACATTATTAGTAATTCGATATATAAAAATATTGTTTCATAGAATATTCTGGTTTTAAGTTTTATTTAATTTTAATAGAATATTCTGTTGACTAAACAATATGCAACCCCTTTACGTGAGGTTTCAGCATGGTTAAAATTAATTAATCAAAATACCAAGAATATTGTGCCATGTTCACACACTTTCTCTTTAATTTGTAATAAATAAATATATATAGTGATTTGTTCGACCAAATAAATGTATAAGGAAGCAAACAATTGTACCGATTGAATAACAGATAATCATTCATTTTTCCCTTCTTAAATTTCATGTGTTTTTATATCTTTCTAAATAATTTGAAACAACATTATTTGAGGCATCTTATTCATGACTTTCAATGATTTAAATACTTAATTTATTTTCTTCTTTGTAAAAAAAACATTAAAATAAAGAGTTAATTTCATTTTCTGCCAATGAGTTAAATACTTAATTTATTTTCTTCGCTGTAAAAAAATATTAAAATAAAGAGTCAATTTCATTTTCCGTCATAGATTTATAGGTGACAATTCATTTTTAGTCTTTTTTTTTTCTTCAAAACATCACCTTTAGTCATAATATTATTGTGGCATGACCATTTTTTGTCATCCGTCAACAAAATCGTTGAAATATCGTTAAATACAATGACATTTCAATCTTTTTTATTCAAAGTGGGTTGACCCATTATATTTTTATTTTTATTTATTTTGAAAAAAATCATAATTGAAGACCTAAATGCCCTTGTATTTTACGGAGTTTAAACAATTTTGTTGATGGAAGATAGAAAATGCCTAGTGAACTAGCACCCCTTCGGCCTGTTCAAGTGAGTAATACTCATCATACACACCTACACACATGCACGTGCGCACATATTTTCTTGAAGCAATTGATCCCATAAGTAAGCCTTATCTGTTTAGTCGAGCAAGTCATCATTAACCGTCTTAAAAATATTTAAATATATTTGAATGAGCTTGAAATAAACGCGTCTATAAAATCATTGCTCAGTGTGACTCGATCTAGAGATGCTATGGAGTGGATATATGGGATGCATAGGCTTAGGGGACCCTTGGCAGAATTATTGAGAGGTGCAAGGAGTGAATTACTAAAAAATGGAATGGTTGTTATTAAGTATGTCTATTGAAAGCAAAATTAAGTGACAGATCTTATGGCGTCGATGACAGTTCATCACTAGCGGAGTCAAATGCACACAATGGCAATGGCAATGGCAATTCCTCTGCAAGACGGAAAATACAGGCCGGCACCAGCGGCGTGTTTGTTCGTTACAAATAAGTTTTTTTCCTCATATATAATATATAATATAGAGTTAATTCCATTTTTGGTCATAGATTTATAGGTGACAATCCACCTTTAGTCTTTTTTTATTAGAACATCCTCATTTGGCGGTGTGTTATTGAAGAACCTCCTAGAGGGATCATCCAACATATGCATGAGGATTGCCGTGGAATTTCAACTTCCAAGCATGTTACCATGAGTAGCAGTTAGTTTGCTCTATTGGTTATCCCCACCTTCTATATAAGGTTGAAATTAAAAAATGACATGACTTTGTAAAAATATTTTAATTCTTTTTATGATGACATGTGTGCAAGCTTGCAACCCTATTCTAGCTATTGTCATTTCTATTTAGAGGCATTGATATTAGTCACTATAATTACACTCCAACCTTTAATTACTATAACTGAGTATTTATTAGTTGTAATAATTGTAATTGAATTGTAATCATCCAATCAAAGAAAAACACAGATACAAATACACATTTCTGCACAGGCACCAATACTAGACAGATAGATTTGCTCTCAAATCTGCAGACAACCAAAGAATAGAATATATTCTGGGGAGCATCTTTAATCTCAACCACACAAATAATGCTGGCATTAAGATATGGCTCAATATATAAGTACAGTTTGTATAATATTTTAAGCCATGACAGATCATAAATGGAACTTAAACAAAGCTTTCATGTGCACAACAGGGAGCATACATATCCCCCATCAATCCAAAACCCCAGAATTGTTTAAGACAACAGCCTGTTTGCTTAAGCTTTAGCCAAAGAATCACAAGAATTTGTTCAAGAAATAAACAAATGGCTTCAATTCCAGGATTTTGCTGTCACATGTACTCATCACGACTCGATTCAACGCTTTTTCTTGGACTGATCAAATATATATAACACACTTTTGATCCATGATCAGAAAAAACGGTTGGACCGACATTTTATAATGCGAAAATGCATGTGTTTTCAGTCTAATTCGAAAAAAAAAATGGTTGCAGAGATCTATATGAAGCAGGAAAATGGGGGAGAGATGGAGGGCAAAACTCAGAAGACAACTTTGCATATCCATTGTCAATGACAAGATCTCTACACAAGCTTTAACATTTCCTAATTTACATTATGTTTGGATCAAGTGTAATGAGACGTTTTCTGAAGACAAAAAACACACGATACTTACAAAAATGGAAATCGTCATTCTTTGCCACTATCAAGTGAGCAGGATCGGGATCAAACGGCTAATTCCAACTCACACTGACTCACTTTTCATAGTAAAATTAGTGGCCCGAGATCGATACAATCATGCGTACCTTTTGTAGGCGACGATCTCTGTGAAAAGAAAGTGCAGCTTCCTTTAAACGAGCAAGAGGCGTAGCAGCAATCATCTTTTTCCGAATATTAAACATTTGTTGTGTCTGGAATCTGTTATACTTGGGGCTTTAGAAAGTTGCGGTTTAATTCTCTTTGAAAAGGAGCGTCTTTCCATTGCGTTTAGAAATTTTGCCAAGTGTTTAATATACTCGGGAAAAGTCTCTAGGTTACAATGCCCTCCGCCTTTGACCCATAATGGATCATATTTGTCTTCAGAAAGTTCCCATAACCGCTTGCCATGGGAGAAGTCAACAATCTCATCTTCCGTTCCCTGCAAGTGGTTCTTGTCAGAAACATCTAACTTTGCAAGCTCGATAAGTTTTGATTGGCTTAAACGAAATACAAATGAAAACAAAAAGAAGCCTTTCTGGTGACTACGCACACTAGCTAAGAAGGAAACTTATAATGGTGTACATAATCAGCTTAAAACATAAATTAGATATATTGCGTACTTGATTGAGAGGAAGAAGATATAAGAAATTGGATGTTTATGAGTTTTGATTTCGGGATTGTAAGGAATAATCTATTATCTGATACGCTGAAGAACAAGGCAGGTTGGAACGCTGAAAGGGGACTTATAGGATGAGTTCATAAAAACGAAATGGAAACCAACAAGAGCAACGAGATCATGGTTCCATTTGCCATGGAGTTGTAGAGGTGAATATCAAATTTGACAATGAGGCAACTAAAGAGTATTTGCAATTTTAGACGAGCTAATCTTGGTTGAACAAAAGGGATAATAAAGCCAATTTTGAATAGTTTGTGTGGGGCTTTCTTGGAATCGGATGATATTACATAAAACGGTTGCCAATTCTGCAATAGGCGTTTCCATTCCAGGTTCAACTGGAACTGGAACTGTACAGTACCTAGTTATGGTTACGGCCTCAAATTCCAAAATCTATTTGAATTGAATAGGTTAAAAATTAGACATGGCAGTTTTGGTTCCTCCAAAACCAGAATTCCGGTTAAAACAAATATCAACTTTGGTTTGAACCGAACACTGGGCATGACTACATAAGAGGATGGCCATGTTGCTACTTTTTAGACCATTAAACACGTTGGGGAACATCAGAGGCGATGGGGAAATTGAAATTCAAGCCTAAAAAAACTTAACGGTCCAAATTCTTGAAAAGGACTTGGACCTGAACACCACATAAGCTCAGAGATGGTTCTCGAACTTCAAGATACAAGAAACCTCAAATTCAGAAATCCGGCCTCTTAACATAGTGGATATACATTCCTCTCTAAGGTAATTAATTCAGATTTCCTTCCAATCCTAGAAGTAGAATCTAACGTTTCAATGATGAGTGTACATAGCGTATAGAAAGGGAAATATGCAAATGTAAGATTCAAATGGCACAATAGTTTACTTTTGAATAGCCAATTTTGGAATCGCAGAAATAGCACTGCGACCGTGAAAATGAAATTAACCGGGAATATAATAAAATCATCACAACTGTTAACTCGAAAACACAGAATTGAGGAAAAGGATGTTACTTACATGGATAACTAAAACTGGGCAGTTGACTTCTCGTATTTTGTCTATATTCTGAAAAGGACAATAGAGCCGTCACGACAGAACCAAGCTAGGCATCAAAATTCAATCAGAGATCAAAGCGAAAAGATGAACTTACTTTGAAAATGTCAAACCAGAGAGTCATCTTGACTGGATATAGAACTCGTATCCCAGAAAGTATAGCACTATGGAGAACAACACCTCTCAACCTCTTTAAACGAGAGGCCAAGTGTAGTGTTGGCCCACTACCGACAGATTGGCCATATAAAATCACATCCTCCTGTTTAATTTCATACTTGCTCTTCAAACAGTTGTAGACTGCTTCAATGTCATGGTATGTGTTGAACTCGGTGGGCTATTAAAAGCGAGAGAAAAGACAATTCTCAGCCACATAAGGCAAGTAAAGTAAAAGTATCTATCTAATACGTAGTTTTTATATATTCCTTACCTTCCCAGAAGATGCACCATATCCCGAATAGTCATAGCTGAAACGCAGTAACATCATACCATCAGTGATAAAGGTATTTGACGATAAAAGGGCTAATGTCAATATCATATTATCATGTTCTACTTTGGGATTAGCTATAAAAGTAGCCATAAAGCAACTTTAAGGGAATGAAATTTTCAGAGTTGATGAAGCTCCATTAGGCTACTATTCCATCAATTCTTTTGGCAAAAATTTATCAAAGCACAGAGAGTTACCAAGAAATATTGCTCAGAAACTTTCATAGACTCTTATGAAGTATTGCAATGACAACAGAGGACATAGCAAAAGCAGATAAAGGAATACAGCAATCTAAACTGATCATCAACCACTATTTCTGGAGTATAAAATTATCATTCATCAATTAGAAGTTGAAAGACAAAACTGCTAAGCAGGCACATGAATAACATAAGGAAAGAATAGGAAAACAAAAATTAAGAACTCAGATTCCAAATATGTTCAAATACAAACAATCCACAGAACTAAGAATGAAGTTGCACCCAAAAATACCTATATCCAATTCTTTGTATCAATAGAACAAAATTGAATTTCTTTTTAAAAATTACAATAGGAATAACATAAATTAGCAAGAAATCATAAATACAATGAAACCCATCCACCAAAAACCAAAAAAGTACTCAAAGATCAAAACTTTTCAATACCATCAAATACAAAAACAGCCCTTAAAAAGGTATTTTATCTCAACAATCCCAACACGGCACGACGCCTATCTCCTATTCCTTGCCCAAAAGGTGCAAAATTCCTCACTCCCTATACCCCGATTTGACAGGATAGTGGATGGATAAATCACTTTAAATCAACAACCTATTAGGTAAGAAACAAGGATCTCATCACATTGGGTGTAACTGCTCCTACGAACAAGGCTTGATCTTGTGTTATTGTGCACAATCTACTACCCAGAAACCAAAACAAGAACACCCCGGCACAACCACAGACACAAAACATAAGCAAGCAACAAGAGAAGGGCAAAAATCAAAACTTTAAACACCCAATTTCAAAATTGTTTAGTGCATCCTCAAGGACCAAGCAGACAAGCATCAAACAGATTTTTGGTAAATAAATTCAGCCAAGCACACCCACATATAAACCAACAAACCTATAGAAATACATCCACTATTATGAAGATAAAATTCTTGTAAAAGAAAGAAACTTTTGAAAAAAAAAAAAATACCTCATGATATTGATCCGGAGGTGAGCTCTGAGCTCAATGAAGAGGTCCTGCATCTGCCCCAAATCCGCAGCATTGCCATGGGAATACAACAACGTTAACCTCGCAAAAGGGTGTCTCCAGAAAGCGGCCACAATCTTGTTCCCAACCTTGGTGTCCAGCAAATGCACGTCCACATTACTGTCCGCCCTGAGGCCGGTGAAACACTGCGCCCCATAATCATCCCTGAAAACATCGTACGTTGGTGGGTCTGGTGGGAAAAATGCAAGCTTTGCAGCAACGTTTGACGTTACATTTCCCATTTAAACCAGACCCAACCAGCAACGAGAATCCCCCTCTCTCTCCCTCAACACAAATCGATAATGCTCCGGGGGGCGGAAAATTCAGAATATCAAGACAAATTTTTTCCTGGTTGAACGGTTGGTGAACAAGAGAGGATTTCTGTGGTGTTTTTTTTTTGGGTGAAATAACAATATGATTGAAAGATGAAAGAGTCCAGTGTTCCTATCTAAGCGGAAGGGTGCAGAGCAGAGATTTGGACATTTGGAGAAGAATGCAGGGGCGTGGAGGGAATATAAAGAAATGTGGAAGGGGCATATATGTTTGTTTGTTTGTTGGTTTGTGATGACGTGCAAGCACCCCACAGATTTTATCTCGACGTGCTGTCGTGCCCCCCGGAATGATTCTTCTTTTCTTCTTTTCTTTTAATATTTAAGGTTGTGAGGTGTCTAAATATTGTCCTCTCCTCCTAGAGTCCTAGGTGTATCTTTTATTATTTAAGGTTGTGAGGTGTCCAACAATCTAAATGCTTACCTCTCCTGGTAAGCAATGTTGTAAAAAATTGCATTTAGGTGCTGATTAATTAACGCCTAGCGGTCTAACTACCGCGAATAATGTTAGAATCGGCCTACTTCTCAATTGGGCGCTTAGGCGGTCGGTTAGGCAAGTTTAGGTACCGCCTAAATTGCCTAGTCTACCAATTAATACCAATGCACCAATCTTTTTTAGAGTTTCAAAACAACGTCGTTTTGAGAGAATAATTAAAAAAAATGCTCAAACAGACCAGAGAGCCAGAGACGACTCAAATCGGACGAGAGACCATAGCTCACCTTCGTTCGCTGCTCAGCCTCCACCTCCACCTCCACAACGCTACCCAACGGCCAACGCTTCCAGCTGCCGCATCGCCTCCACCTTCGCCCTTTGGACACCACTTCGCCTTCGCCTCGTTGTCACTGCTACCTACTGCAAGTCTGCAACTTGTTAAGTTTTTGTTTTGTTTTGTTTTGTTTTTCTTTCTTTTTTCGGCCGTGGAATACAATGTCTATTGTTAATTTGTTATTTGTTAGTAGATTATAGTGTGTTATTCACTTATTTATTAGTAGATTCATTTGATTGTTTGCCTAGGCATATTATTTGTTTATGTACTCTATACCACTATGTATTAGAGCTTTTAGTAATGGTTTTATTTTTAATTTGGTATTATATATCATCACATGCATCGCATGATGAATTATAAGTTATTTTATTTGTTAGAAGTCTATTATTGAAAATGCTTGTTGAAAAAGTCAAAAGTTTAGTCCTCCATTAATAGAATTTAGGTACGTTACGTGGAGATTAAAAAAAAAAAAAAAGTACGTTACGTGGAAGGTCTTGGAAGCTGCAATGCATGATGCATGCAATTAAAGTTGTTATTTTTTTTTTTTTTGAGTTAATTAAAGTTGTTATTTTGTCGCACTGAAAATAGTAACAAAGCAATTGAAACATAATTTTCGTATTTAAAAGTTATGAGTTCAATTATTATAGTTTACTGATTATTGTACGTGAATAGAGTTTATTACATGTATACTCTCGGATAGTGGTTGTGGTTTGAGATTATCACAAAAAAGAGTTATGTTTAACCGCCTGCAAATTAAAGTGTTTATTAGTGGTTAAAACAATATGGATCACACTTGTGTGAGACCGTCTCACGGATCCTTATTCGTGAGTCGGGTTGGGTCGGGTCGAAGTAACATGCAAATGTCATACTTATATGTTCAAATACAGTACTAATCAAGAATACAATTTTTGTTACTTATAAGAGAAAAAGTAATACATTTTTTATAATAAGTAATCTTGACAAGTGCCCCTTATTTATAAGGGAAAATATAATACTTTTGAGAAAAAATATAATACTTTAAAATTAAAATGTAAAAGTATTGTATTTTCCCTTAATACATATACCCTTATATATATATATATATATATATATATACTAATAAGAGTCAAAGAGAGTTAGGCCTAAAATGTGTAGAAAAAATGGCGGTCAAATCATTTAATCAAATGAATGGTTCAGATGAATTATTTAATCAAATAGATGGTTAAGATAATTCAGATTAATATTATTAATAGATATTACCTAATTTAACCTTACTTTTATGATTATCCGTTAAGTTTTATGTTAAATATTCTCTTCTCCGTTAACATTCCGTTAACTTTTAACTTACTCATTAATTTCTATAAGAAAGGTCTTAGGTTCGAACCTCATCTCAATCAAATTTGACATAATTAAGTTTCTCACTCTATTTTACTCTTATTAAATTAAATAAATTAGTAGTTACAACAAAAAAAATGATACATATGCATTTCTTTAATTTAGAATTATGTGTCTACAATACATTTATTTGAAAAAATTATTCATTATCAAAAAATTAAATTAAATAAGAGAAATAATTTTATTAGTTATATTGTCATTATTTTCTCTCATGCAAAGATTCTTTACATTCAAATTTATCAATTGATATTCATTACATTGTCTATTATCTTATTTTTACAATATCTTGTAATTAAATATCAAAGTTATAGTACAAAATAATGTTATATATTTAGTTACCAAGTATTTTATTGATACTATGAAAAAAATTTATTAAATAATTTGAAGCTAATTATATTAACTACTTGGGGATTGGTTGACAAAGAGAGTACTCAAATAATAACCCAACAAATTGAAGCGGAATCACTCTATTTTACTCTTATTGAATTAAATAAATTAGTAGTTACACCAAAAAATAATACATATGTATTTCTTTAATACCATGAAAAAAAAGAATAGTTTGAAACCAATCATATTAACTATTTGGGGGATTTGTTGACAATGAAAGTACCCAAATAACCCATTACCCAGCAAATTGAAGCGAGAAACTACCTTTTAATATCTTTGGAATACATAATATTTTAAATTTTCAAATTTTTATTAATTTATTTAATTTTTTTTTTAAAACTAGGGATTTCTTTATCCACAATAACTCATTCAACAATAATGGTTAGAACCAAATGAACCACAAGCAGAACACCTAAAGGAAAGTCCATAGCTCCTATATCATAATCTCATTGCATGACGTTGTCATCTATGCTACCAACAATAACCGAGTTGCAAATAACACACTACCAACAAAAAGGAAGAGAACAAATAGTAAAGATGAAGACAATGACAATGATGCTACTCAAAAGAGAATTAAGATCACTTAGAAAAATTCAAATTAAAAGTAGTATTTATTTAGACTATTATTTTTAGACCAAATATTTAGACTATCGATTTTACAAGGTTGCAAACATTTATTTTAGTAATAATTATAATGAATTTTCTATATTATCTTGGATTCATATACTTTGAGTTAGATATTTAAATAAAAAAATTCGACATTCAATTACCCATGTATAAACTTCTCCTATATAATCTTGCATTGATATACTTTCAAATATTTATTTAAATATAAATATTGGGCATTAACCCATTCGCGCAATGCGCGCATAAAACTAGTACCCTTATAAATAACAAAAGTTTTATTCTTGATTATTATTACATTTGAGCATATAAGTATGAAATTTGTGCGTATAAGTATTATATTTGCATCTTGACCCGACCCGATCTGACATGTCTCATGGTGAGACGGTCTCACACAAGTTTTTGTCAAACAATATTAGGATTTATTTTAAATGTAGGGTCGAATAAGTCAGTTTTGTCACATGTGATAAAAATAGCATTTTATTATATTTAATTATATTATATATTTGAAGTAACATCTATGAAGAAGGATGGATGATATTTTAAACATTTATAAGTACATCTTGAAAAGTAAACAATAGTAAAAATTGAATCCATTGATTGAGTATTTGTATGTTTTTGTATGTTTTACGTGTCAAACAAATATTTCAAAAGGCAAAATCCAATACAATGCAGCCTTATTCGTGACAACCATTTAAAACAATTTGTAATTTAAAAATAAGTGTGTTATTGATGTTCTCATGTAGGTACAACTATCTCAAACAATATTGATGTGACATTCAATAACTACATGTTAAAATCAAATTGCATGGCGAATCTCTCTCTCTCTCTCACATGTATAGGGATGGATTAGGATGAGAACACACTTTTATGTAAAAAGTGATTATTGATCTAATCTATGCATATGAGTAGATCAATAGATGAATGTTGCTGAAAATAAAGTGAAAAAAAATGAAGGTCTTTTTAAAAATACAATAATTATAAAATTGAGACCGTACTTTTTTTTTTTAATTTACTAAAACTTTCAGCCATTGATGAACTCTGATAGATAGCATGTTCTCATTTGGTATTGTGCGTGTGTGTTCCATAAATATAAACTATTAAGTTGCATTTATTTCAATTTTTTTAAAATCATTTAGAAAATATGTTTATTAGCATACTAGCACCCATTATACAAATTTTTTCATCCAGTTTTTCTATTTTTCAAGAAAAAGTTTATCAAATTAGTAAATATATTTTAGTTTTATGAGAAAAAGCTCGCAATCACTACCATAACCAACTTAAATTAAGAAAGTGAATAAACAGTTCTCATAAAGTCACAGTGGTCGAACTTAAAATTTTAGATGTGGATACCTTATTATTTGACCAACTTGTTTGAGGTTTAATCTATAAGTAAATAAATCTATTGTATGTTTAGATTACCTGATTTGGATGTAAAAAAGTAATTAAAAAACATTATTATTATTATTATTATTATTATTATATGATATGATATATGATTATGGAGTAATTAAAATATTATAATAAAGTAGGTTGATGGGCGGCTAAGAATCTAAGATCGGGTCAAAGGCTGCTATATTGGCATCTGTTAAATTATGAAATTTGTAGTTTCATCGGAAAAAACTGTAAGAGTCAAAGGTTCCATTGTTGTTTATCCAACTGTTTACATCTGCTTGGAAACTTCGTAAAGAATATTTAGTGGATAAGATATTAGATATGGATATAAAGATATGATAGATCAGTCATATATATATATTTGTACTTCTTGGGCTAAGCTCTTATCATCTAATGGCTACTAAAATATTTGATTAGTTCTGCCCAAGAGATCTTAGAAACAAAGAAGAAATGCCATTTTTAAATGGCCCATTATGAAATTGGGAAGACTAACTTTGCCTTGCCTCTCTTAATATTTGTATTGCCTCTCTCTGTTAATCCATTGATTGAGTGAACATCTTAATATTTGTATGTTTTTGTATGTTTTACGTGTCAAAAAAAAATATTTCAATAGGCAAAATCCAACACAACACACCCTTATTCGTGACAACCATTTAAAACAATTTGTAATTTAAAAATTTTGTGTTATTGATATACTCATGTAGGTACAACTATCTAAAACAAGATTGATCTCACATTCAATAACTACATGTTAAAAAACAAATTGCATGGCGAATCTCTCTCGCTCTCACATATATATAGGAGACGGTTTGGGTAAGAACAGTCTCTCTCGCTCTCACATATATATAGGAGACTGTTTGGGTAAGAACATGATCTCATATAAAAAGTGAGGACTGATCTAATCTATTCATATTAGAGATCAACAGTTGAATATATGTTTTTTTAAATATTTAAAACTTAAAAGTTTTCAATAATTATAAAATTGACACTATATTTTTTAAAAATAAAACTTACATTCATTAATGAATCATGATATATAGTTGAGATTAGTCCTCACTTTTTACAAGATAATAATCATCATGTTCTCATTTGATATTGTCCATACATATATATATATATATATATATATATATATGTATAAACTAACTATTAAGTTGCATTTATTTCAAATTTTTTAAAATTTCATTTAGAAAATGTTGGTCCCGGTAGGAGGGGTTACAAGTCTACGGGAGGGGGGGGGAGTTGTGAATATACTTGTATAAGTTTTGAAAATTTTAACTATTCAGTTACTTTATCCGAAGGGTTACATCTTCACAGTTAACCTTTTGTTGAGAATGCACAACAGAAAAAATTGTTTTACCCCTTTTGATTAATTATTTTGCACGTAGTGTTTAGTTTTTAGAAATGTTAATAAGATTGAGTGTGGATATGAATGTAGTAAAATGAGAGAGAGAGAGAGAGAGAGAGAGAGAGAGTTTTTAGTGGTTTTTTAGTGATTCGGCCAACTTAGCCTACTCCATGACCATTCTTATCCTTTAACCAAAACGAGGTTTGCACTAATCCCTTAAGTACAAAGAAGAACACTACTCAAGCCTTGAACACCAAGCCGACCTTAAGCTTTTTTTAGATTTTTCAACTTCACACGAGTTTATTCCACATCTTTTTACTTCTACCGAGTAGAGATACAAGTTTTCAAAGAAAGGATTCTTTGATTCTCGAACTAGTAAGTTTGGCTCTTGATGATGAAACTTGATATTCACTTGAACAACACAAGTCTTTATTCTGGATTTGGTGTTGTTTTAACTCTCTCACACTAGTCACTCGAATGATACTTGAAAGCTTTTGAACACTTGAATATTTTTCTCTTAATTGACCAACACCTTCTTTAGTCTTGAGTGAAGGTATTTATAGGCGTTTTGAAATGAATCCGTTAGAGGGAAACCCATTTAATTTCAAACGTCTCTTAACCATCGGGTAATGACGATCAGACAATTTGAAAGGTCACTTTATGTGTCAAATTTTCTAGTCGTTAGACCACCTTTTTAGTTGAGCTTTACTTTGTGTACTGGTCCTTTTGTCTAGGCTTTTAAAGAAAAATCTCCCTTGGGATGTGTACATATGACTTCTTTTGACTTGGTCACATTTTCTCATAAAGATTTGTATATTTAAGATTTCGAACTGTTTGCTCAAAGAATGTCTCGAGTAGTCTTTTTGAACAATTAACTCTTACCATTTGAATTAATGCTTAGAACCTCTTAACACTTGGGCCTTCCCCAATTGTAGTTTTTGGCAAGTTTTTGGAATAATAAAACTTAATGCATTGGTTTCTAACAAATGGGAAGGGGAGTGTTTTTCAAAATTATTTCTCCTGCAAAATGGGTTTTTTGGCAGATTAAGGTGGGCCCCACTGGGGAAAGGACTGCCAGCGCAGTACTTTATTATTATTTTATTTCTTTTTCTGTTTTGTTGTTTTGTTTTGTTTTTTCTTTTTATTTTTTTTCCACACCCTTATTTTCTCTTTCCTAATCACACTTATAAAAAACTCCTCAAAAACAACACCAAAGTTTAACTATTGAGGAAGGCCTTATAACCTTTCGGTTTCGAATAGTTGTCTTTCCTATTTGAATTTCTTCTTACAACCCCGGCCCCTACTATTCTATTAGGTAGGCCCTTTCATTATTTAGCCTTTGCAACCTTCCGGTCTTGAACTCTTTTACTGTTTAACTCTTCGACTCTTCATCTTTAACTCTTCGATCTGGTCTTCAACTCTTCGAGACCTTGTCTTCTGACTATCCGAAATGTAACTATTCGAAACGAAAGAATGGAGTTCCTAAGTCTAAGAATAAAATAAGTTTGGGGACTAAATTTTTCTAACTTTTGGTATCATCAAAATCTAAATTACACTTGTTACTAGCAGAAAATATCTTTATTAGCACACTAGCTAGCATCCATTCTCAAAATTCTTTTATCTAGTTTTTCTATTTTTCAAGAAAAAAGTTATCACATTAGTAAATATATTTTGATTTTATGAAAAAAAAGAAGCTCGTATGTCGATTAAGGAGCATGCTCGAGTTTGTATGTCGAGCTCTCAATGAAAGCACCAATGAGAGATTTAATTAACTCGGGTGATTCAAATTATTAAATCCAATAATTAAGAATGAATAACGGATATGAAAATGTAATAGCCAAATGATAATTGGATAAGTCACGGATACAAATTATATTGATCATTTGTGTTAGGACAAATACAATAGGTGTGAAGTGCTATTACAATGATTTCATGATGATAGATGATATGTCTTGTAGAGGAATTGAACATGATTTGTAATGGCAATACAATACAATATTTATATAAGACATGTGCTAACAAACTTTCCTAAAGTCATGGTAAGCCACAAGACTAAGTCGAGGCCCATGCAGTAGGCCTGTGAGACTAAGTCAAGCCCCATAATTCTGGGCCTCAGAGGCCTACTCCGGGTCTTGGACCTTGACCGCTCGGGCTATCTTTTTAGACCTTGGTCTAGGCACTCCCAAATCTTAGGTCTCTATTATTAGGTCGTTTTTAATATCTCCATTAATAATAAGTAGGTTGATGGGCGGCTAAGAATCTAAGATCGGGTCAAAGGCTGCTATTTTGGCATCTGTTAAATTATGAAATTTGTAGTTTCATCGGAAAAAACTGTAAGTCAAAGGTTCCATTGTTGTTTAGCCAACTGTTTACAAATGCTTGGAAACTTCGTAAAGATTGTTAATTATAGTTTGTGGATAAGATATTAGATATGGATCGGATATAAAGATATGATAGATCAGTCATATATTTGTACTTCTTGGGCTAAGCTCTGATCATCTAATGGCTAATAAAATATTGGATTAGCTCTGATCATCTAATGGCTACTAAAATATCGGATTAGGGCTGCCCAAGAGATCTTAGAAACAAAGAAGAAATGCCATATTTCAATGGCCCATTATGAAAATTTGGAAGACTAGCTTAAACTAAGGTGTGTTGGGTAGCCTAGAAAATGATTTTCAGAAATCATTTTTCTGGGTTTTTGGTGTTTAGCTGTGCCTGGAGAATGCGGTCAACAGAAAACAATTTTCGTTGACCAAGGAAAATGATGTCATTTTTTCAGAAAATGACTTCTGAATTTTTATTTCAGAAGTCATTTTCTGGAATTGGCTTCAACAATTTTTTGACCAAAATGGTCATATATGTTACTTTTTAAAAGAAATTTTATTATTTTATATATTATTATTATTATTTTATATTTTTAACAAATAATTAAAATGTAAAATTATACAATTTTATACATTTTTTCAAAAATGAACCAAACACATAAAGACAGTTTTCCAGAATGTGACCAAACACTGAAAATGAAATTGTTTTCTGGAAAATGACCCATTTTTCAGAAGTCATTTTCCTGCTTTCCAAACACACCAAGCAAAATAATATTTTTTTTTTACTTCGAAAAATGTAACTAAATAGGTAGAGTATGATTTTCATATTAGAAGATCACAGCGGGTTCAATTCTTACAATACTTTTTTGATTGAAACTATTGCATAAAATATTTGTGAGTTATTACGTAGAAGTGTACACCCACTAACTTAACTTAATATTACATTTGAGAGCGAGGATAGGAACTATACACCACATATTCTTCGCTCATGTCTATCCTAGATTGGAATTCCTTTCTGTCACGTAATTGATAGTTGACAAAGATTAGATCTCTAGATCAGAAACTAGTAGGAAATTTTAATTTTAATTTTTTTACTAAAAAATCTTGCAACAAAGTCAATGAAAGGTAGAGTAATATTTAAGAAAGAAGAAATATAATGGTCCAATTCATTTATTAATAATAATTATAAATAAATGTAAGACACAACTTAACAAACAAATAGTATTGACTTTGATTAAATAAACACGCACCAAAGTGCAAGAGTTCTCTACAAGTACTTACGTTTATATGATTATTTTTAATAGAGCTTATTTTAGAGTTTATAATTTATTTTAAACTAACTACATAAAAAATTTAAAATAATATAGAATATCTTATTTTGAAATAATGTTACTCTAATGTAACGTTTTAATAAGTTAGTTACTAGTAGTGATGGACCCCACAACACATCCCTTGGGACGGTTGATGGACAATTTTAATAAGTTCTCGCAAGTGCACGAATCAGTTGTAGTTTAGCGTGCAAGGCAAGGGTCGAACCCACAGGGAATTAATGCTATGCAATTTATAAAATTGAAAAAAAAAATGATTGGAAGAAATAAATTCTAAAGATTTCAAAATGATGATCCAGTTGCAGACAATTAAATTAAATAAGAACTAATAGAGTGAAATTGCAAAAGAAATAACGGACAAAATTTAAGAAAGTAAAGGAATAAAGTTCAAGAAGAGATGTCAGATAATTTAGTAACCAACAGGGCAAGACAAATATCGATCAGTTTAGAAAAGCCTAGGAACATGAATCAAAATCCATTACTAATCCTGCATTTTATGTCTAATACTGTCAATCAATTAAAGGTTCGTTCTTTTACTAATATAACTACTCCGTATGGCGTCCAGAGTACGTTACGTGCTTTAACAGTTCATATGCATAGAACACTTATTCAAACCATTAAAACCCATTATGCCTAAAAGAACTACGGAATACCCGGGTTTAAGAACCAAATAAACAACCCAACTAGACAGTTAGATTATTTATCCTTTTATCTTATCGAGCCTAGAATTAACAGGCATGATTTGTACTCGGTTAATTCTCTCAATTAGACTAATAACAGTTAAATTGGCCAGATTCAACTCAATTAATCCCAACACAAAGCGTAAGATAAAATATAATCGATTGGCAATATTAAAGACTTAAATCATTCAGAATGGTCAAAGAGGATTAATATTCATGTTCCTAAAGCAAAAGAAATTAGCAAGGCATTTTAATGACAGTGAATTCAATTAGTAAATAAAACTTGAGGAATAGGCACTATAATCTAGGTTACACAATTTAATGTTCAAGCCTACAAATTTGAGAATTGAGAATTTGAACAGTGTGCGTAATAAACTGTAGGCAAAAGGAAGCAAAACCAAAAAAAGAAACAAAAATTGCCAAAATGCGTTGCTGACCAGAATTTGCCAAGATCGCCGTGAATGATTTCCGCCGCCGCGACGTACAGAGCTGCTGAAACAGGCTTGCCGCCGACCAAATTAAATTGATATCTCCTCCGGAATTCACCGAAGATTGGATTTTGGTGTTGAGGTCGGGTCTGTCTTCGCTGATTAGGATTGCTCCCCTTTTATACACCAAGCCACAACCAGCTCGCCCGTAATATGCTCTAGCTCTCAGTTCGTAGACGACTCAATCCAACGCAAACGGAGGATCTTGGTGCTTGTTCGTTCGCTGATGAACCGGACTCTCCAAAGACCAAGTTTTTTGGAGATTGCCGATCGAAACTCTGATTCGCTATTCTCCCCTCATCTCGCGGCCGGGCCAGTGTTGTTATTGACGACTAAAATTTGGGAAGGGCTAAAATACTAGACTAACATAATAATAATAATAATAATAATAATAATAATAATAATAATAATAAACCAAAACAACAATATTTATTTAAATAAGCAAAAGTATGTACATAATTAATTAAAAAAAAGCAAATGAACGAAAAATAGTTTATTGAAATTGACAATAAAAATAATGTTCATCAACGGTACAAGGTCCGACCACACTTACCGCTGGATAGAAGAGTCCTTTAGCTCGAGGTAGTATGACCTTAGTCAAACGGCTAGTGCCCTTGGGGCAATACTAGGCCCAACCTCGCCTACCACAAGACGGAAGAGTCTTTTGGCTCGAGGTCGTATGACCTTTGTCAAACGACTAGTGCCCATGGGGCGGTACGATGTTCGACCTTGCCTACCACCAGACAGGAGTGCCCTTGGGGGGTACAAGGCCTAACCTCTCCTACCGTCGAGCGGAAGAGTCTTTTGGCTTGAGGTCACATGACCTTTGTCAAACGGCTAGTGCCCTTGGGACGGTATGAGGTCCGACCTTGCCTATCGCCGGATGGAAGAGTCTTTTCGGTTCAAGGATAAATCTTTCTAAAAAATGACTAACACCAACACAAAAAAATAATAATAATAAAAATTGAGTTCATGACGAGAAATATAAATCGAGCTCCGAGCTCAACCCGACCTCCTCAAATTAAGGCTAGGCCTAGCTCCGAGCTTAATTCGATCTCCTCAGGTCCAAGAAGATGAGCATGGGAGGCTCGTAGCCGACTTCTCAAAGGCGGCCTCGAGCCCGACTCTCTTTAGCAGAGGAGGCTAACTCGTGAGCTCGCCCAAGACGAGGAAGCACGCCAAGAGGAAGCTAAGCGATCAAGTAAAGACACACGAAGGGAGTAAGGTGGAAGTTGAAGATCAAAAGTTTCATTCACGGGACCAAGGAGTACAAGACTTGCTCGAGTTCTAGTAAAAGGGGAGTTCCCATCGTGATAAAATCTCCTTAAATTCGGCTAGGAAAAAGGGGGTCACAACAAATAATTATACTCGTAAATTTGAGTTGGATTTTGGCTCGGGATCCTTCGTTGGCAAAGAATCACAACTTGAAGAGTGAGGGACTGATGATAGATATATTAGAGATGGATCTGGGCATGCAAACCGATCTAAAGAGAAGCGAGGACGGCTCGGAGGGCGACCTAGGGCAGCCTTGTCCTTGTGTATTACACGAGCGGACGCGGTCTAAGTTGTTACAACCGACTCTCCCTTTTTCAGGGGCGGTTAGAAGTCGATTAATATAAATTCCTACATAATTATCTTGTTAAGACATTATCCAATCTATTGTAATAGCTTTACACAAAAGTATCAATACAGTTCTTTGTCTCCGTGACAAACATTTCTTGTCTTTACCATTTACTATATCCTTGTTCATTAATTAATTGTTTTTTTTTTGGGTTAAGTAATTTAGCCTACTCATGTTAATTTAATCCATCAAGTAGTTTTTAAGTTTTCAATTTTAAGTTAGCTTAGTTTATAAGCTATGTATGCCAAATAAAGCCTACTAGTGCAAAGAGTAATATAAATTTTAAAAAATATGATGACATTTTGGTAATTTTCTCTAACTTTGAAGTGCAAAGAGTTATACTACAAAGTGGAAAAGTTTTATACTACAAAAGTACACAAGCTTTATACTAGGACTGTCAAAGTGGGCAAAAGCCCGCAGGCTGGCCCGCACCCGCCCCGCGGTGGGGCGGGTTAGGTTCATGAAAAAATAGGCCCGCGAAAATGCGGGCCTAATGGGACGGGCCAAAATTAACCCGCGGCCCGCGGGCTAAGTTAAAAAAATGTAATATATATATATATATATATATATATATATATATATATTCACAGCACATGTGAATATATATATATATTCACAGCGCGTGAATATATATATTCACATTCTGTGAATATATATATTTCTATTTAAAAAAAAAAAAAAAGAGGAAGTTGAAAAGCCCGCGGGGCCCGTGAACCCACGCGGGGCGGGTTAGGGTTACACAAATTTTGACCTGCGGGCCTAACGGGCCGGTCCGCAAAAGGCTGCCAGAAATTTGGCCCGCGGTGGGGCGGGCTTAACGGGGCGGTCTGGCCCGCTTTGACAGTACTACTTTATACTAGTTTTAGATATTTATAAAAATGTCACAATGTTTTTAAACTGCCTGAAAGTGCATAAGTATATACTATAAAGTGCTCCCTCAAAAAAAAAAATACTATAAAGTGCAAAAAATTTATATTACAAATGTAAAGTTTATACTATAAAGTTTGAAAATTTTTAAATCTTTTTTTCTAGAGATTTCATCACATCACCATCTTCATCCGTCGTCCCTTAAGGTCGCCGGCAAATCATTAAAAAAAAAATCGGCGAGCGTGCGTAGCAGACGACGAAGCAGGAGAAGGAAAAGAAAAATAAAATCCAATTTGATAAATGATTGTTGGCTGATTGGGTTGGCTGTTTGGGTTAGAATGAATGATTTGTTAATAATATTAGCTGATTGTAGAAAGTTGTTTGATAAATTAGCTGTTAGCTGATAGCTGTTTGGTATAATTTCTTTTCTCAAAAAGCTAATTGAAAAGGCTGCTTTGAGTAGCCTTTTGAATTTTAGCAACACACCTTTTGCATTGCAGAATAAATAATGGAGAATTTACAAATTTTATAATGTAGAAGTGGGTTCTATTTAAAAAATGAGAGATATTTACAGGGATAAGAATAGCCTAAACACTTGTTACACGTGTCCACGGGAGTGGTGAATGGTCGCCAATTGACCACCATCTTACTCTTTAAAAAAAAAGGATCTCCATCTTCCAAAAAGCTTTTTAAAAAACACCAATAATCTTGCTCTAATAATATGCAGTAATTGTTAATAAAAAGTATTTGTATCTTAAAAGAAGTATTTCTTGGAAAGAACTCCCGGGTTATAAGTTTCGTGACAATCAAATACTCTACTTATGGATCAAAAGATAGTTCAGTTTAAAGAGTTTAAGCCCTGATTGTACTTAGCATAGATAGAGTCTGTACTAGTGCAGCAGATGATTCGGACGATTCGAAGTCTGAAGTCTCTAAGATAAAAAGACCTTACTCTGAACTAGGAATTACACTGGTACAATCAAGTTAGTTCAGAAGCGGTTATTCAGTTACAACTGCATCAAGATTCCAGCAGCTATATAAATACAAATGTCATCTCTATCAAAAGATTGTTGATATTACAGAGAATTCATCCCATACTCTAATTAAGCTGAAAAGATATCTTGACAAAGCCTACCTTTGATTCAAGATCGAAACACTCATTACGAGAAGATGGGCAAGAATCCACTCTAGTCAAGCACGACGTGCAACTATTGAGGGGGAGCCTCAACACAAGGAGGTTGCAAACTTGACAACTCTTCAAGGCAGAACTCGAATGATGAAGATTTGACAAAGATCCAAGAGTTTGCCATGTGAACTCAATTGTATTGTTGGTATACTTCTTTAACATTGGTTCAATGAAGAGTTGGGCAACCAAAGTGAAGCCCCAGATGTAAGAATGATGTTTTCAAACTGGGTTACTAAATTGCCTGTATTTTTTACTATTTCTTATGAATGTTTGATTTCTTATAATTAGGTCTCTGAACTACAAACTGATCTAATCAGTAAACTGTTTTAAGAGTAGACTGATTTTGTCAGACCTAGCGATTAAGTTTATACGTCAAGATCACATCTGTATACGCTAAGTCCGTGGCTTGGGCGTCAATTTCAGTAATGTTTACGTAGCTATTGTGGAATGTTTATATATGTAATGTAGATTGAACTGAAGTCAAGTTGAATTTTCTTGGCTTTTCCATTTAAGTGATAACGATAATCCTATAAACCCGGCCAATACCTTGACCATGACGTTCTTCTGACTATTGCTCTCTTACGTGCAATGTTTTCTAATTTGGTCAACGATGAAACTGATCACCTTAATTAGTTACTGGACCGAAACAACTAGGGACCGAAACAACTAGACATAGAGTAATTATAAGAACACTATACTAGACTAAGTTCACGAATATTAGTACTCAAAACAAGTTCAGAATATTATATTATTCTCTAATAGTTTGTTTATCCCCCATTGCATGTTGTGATAGATAATGGCTCCCAAAACTGTGTTTAACCTCTTTCTTCTTGTCCTTATTGTTGAGTTTCAGACATCCTTTGGGCAAGATTCAGTGAACGGAGCATATTGGTTGGCAGATGGCGGGCTTGCAGCCTCCGACATAGATTCCACTTTGTTCACTCACCTTTTCTGTGCATTTGCCAACGTTGATTCTCAAACCTATGAGGTCACCCTTCCCTCCGATTCCTCAGAATCATTCTCGCAATTCACAGCCACAGTTCAGGCCAAAAACCCGTCCGTCAAGACCCTGCTATCCATCGGCGGCGGAAATATCGCCGACCCCAACACTTTTCCGGCCATGGCGAGCCAACCCAGTTCCCGGAAATCGTTCATCGATTCCTCCATCGCGGTGGCGCGGTCAAACGGGTTTTCCGGGCTGGATTTGGACTGGGAGTACCCGAGAACGCCGGGTCAAATGGCGGATTTGGGCTCACTTTTAGATGAATGGCGCGCGGCGGTGGCCGCCGAGGCATCCAGCTCCGGCGAGGCGGCGCTGCTCATAACGGCGGCGTTTTACTACGCATCCACCATCGTTAACGCGTCGGATGACTCCATTGACTACCCGGCCGAGGCCATAGCGAGAAGCTTGGATTGGGTAAACGCCATGGCGTACGATTTCTACGACCCCAGCTGGTATAAATTCACGCAAGCACATTCTGCGCTCTACGATCCCTCCGGCCCGTTCAGTGGGAGTTTCGGGATAACGGCGTGGATAGCGGCGGGGGTTCCGGCGGAGAAATTGGTCCTTGGCATGCCGTTTTACGGGAAAGCGTGGAAGTTAGTTGACGCCGGTAATCCGGGGTTCTTGGTCCCGGCCGACGGGCCGGCCATCGGCGACGGAAATATAGCGTACAAGGATGTAAAGGAATTCATCGCAGAAAACGGAGCGACGGAGGGGTATAATTCTACGGTTGTGTCGAATTATTGCTATGCTGGAACAACGTGGATCGGGTACGATGATGTTGAATCTATTTCTGCCAAGGTTTCGTATGCTAAGGAGAATGGGTTGCTTGGGTACTTTGCGTGGCAAGTTTCACAGGATCTCAATTGGGCACTTTCTCAACAAGGTATGTTTTAATTGGGCAATTAATCTCCTAAATTATAAAGAAAGTGATATCTTAAAATTGGACCAAGATTTTGTAATTGTACTTTCCATAAGTGGGTTGTCGTGTCACTCAAATTTCGAATCGTAATCGGCCTAGGCTAAGATCCATTGTTAGACTACCCGTATCCAACCATCTAATATCGACAACTTTTTTCATGAACCATTAATATAAGATACATTTTTAATATACTAAAAGTACACTATTTATGTTGTAAATAAACACAAAATAATATATTTTCAGTACTCAAATAATATACTTTCAATGAATACAAGGTACATTTTTAATATACTAAAGTATATTATTTGCATACTGAATGTATGTTATTGGATTATACAAAATAATGTACTTTATATACACAAATAATACACTTTTTATTTGTAACCCACACAGCTGTGTGCATCATGGTTTAACAACTAATATTCTGATCTTACTAGCTTCTCGGATTCAATGTTGCATGCATATACATATTCGTTATGATATTTAGTCATTTTTGTTGTTTGATGCAGCTAAAGAATCATGGGAAGCATGAAAACGTACCGTAGCCAAATTCGCAAAAGTCGCGTCTTATACTCTTATGATTATGGAACAATAAATCCAAGTTCTTATATGCTTGTATGTTTTAATTTGTAGATAGTATCCAACCGGTATGTGTTGATTAATACATTAACAAATTATTGAAAAGTAATCTAATACATTTTCTTTTGGAGAAACATTGAATAAATGCATTTATTGTGCATTTATTCTCAACCATGTGTTTAACAAAAAAAAAATTAAATGAAAGGCCAAAATTTATTTTTAAAAATTATAATTTTATTAATTTTTGGTATATATAGTATTTAAATTTTATTTTCGATTTTTTTCGTTATTTAAATTTATTTCGTTATTTAAATTTATTTTTATTTAAAATCAAAATTATAATTGGAAAGTTGAAATTATTAATTAATTATAAAAAAAAGTGAATAAAATAATAGATATGTGTAAGAGTTTGATGAGTAAGGCTCACAAAAAAATGGAGACAATAGATATACCATAGACCTGGGTCCACCTTAATTGCAAGCTAGACCCATCACAATTTACCTACTGAATGTTCATAATTTATATATTGAATGTTCACAATTCAAATTGTAAACACTCAGTATGTAAATTGTGAACATTTTAAAAAAAAAATTGTGAACATTCAGTATATAAATTGTGAGCATTTAGTATGTAAATTGTGTATTTTAGACTCAGCTCCACCTTGCAAGGTGTCACAGAATAATTTGCCAAATGGGAGAAACATGCATTTACCAGTGCACTATGAGACCCCAAAAATTAAGGGTCTTGTGCAGTCGCACACGTTAGACATGCTCAGAGAGTATCAATGTCTTCAATATATCAGTAGACAGAGAATTGTATGCATCTCTACTTGTAAAACCAACAAGTGGTCACCCCCTGATTGCGTTTTAAGAGAGCTTAGCTTATACCATATGCAAAGGAAACACCACTCTTCTTCAAATCCTTTAGATAAGAAAGATGATTCTTAGGCACTATTTTATGTGACCACAGAAGATAACTCTTGCTTAGTGGAACCAATTAATGATTATGCAGCTTCTCATGCTTTGTCACAGTTCACATCACATTCTCAACTAAATCAAATTGAGCAAATGCACAACATGTTTTAACATCAACTTTTGAATAACAACCATTTCTTAAATTTTTAGTTTAAATCTAGCCTTTGAACACTGAAATTTCTTCATCTTCACTGTTTTTGTAACACCACTATATCTTTGTTTACCCCTCTTCACACTAAAACCTAATCTAAAAGCATAGTCATTATATATCTATCTCATATGCTTCATCAACAGAACTCACTTACAACCCTAAAAAATCTTGATTAGCTGCAAAACACATAATTTTAAGTATAACAGAGATTGATGAATCCTACATATAATGAACATCATATTTCTAAGTAGAGGGTATTAAGGGTATGACAAATAAATCCAGTCATGCTCTACAAATAAATAAAGTCTTCAATGCATCTAGCTGACATAATTTCATAAATACACATAAGCATCTAAAATGTTTACACAACTACCCCTGTGATTTAGGTACAAAATTCGCGACCATAAGGCACATAAAATCAAAACACCAAACACAAAAACTCATCACAAGATACACATAACTCATCTTAAGTGTTTACACTACTCATATGATTTAGATACAGAATTCATGATCATAAAGCACATAAAATGATAACACCATATACAAAAACTCATCAAACGAGACACATAACTCAACTACTCAGTTTCATCTACATAAAAATCCTAATCGCAGATACACAACAGCTCGAATAGAAATACAATCAAACTAATAATTCAACAATATAATAACCCTAGAAATTGTTCTCATATAAGTAATCAACGAATATCATATACAAATTCAATTAATTGAATCAACAACGAAATAAAAAACAAGCGAAAATCAATATAGATCGCAACTATAAAATTTGTTTGAAAAAAACATGGAATAGATTCGTATGTCACTTCCAATTCCTACGGTGCATTAATCTCGTTTGTCACTGTCAATTCTTGTGGTGCAATCATCTTATCCATATAGAGCACATACAACGCAATGAAGATCAAATCCAGAAATGCAATGTCTGAAAATATGCCAAGATTAAAATAAAAAAAGAAAAAAAAGAAAAAAAATAGAAACTGCTAAAATTATTTTAAAAACAGAGGAAATAATAGATAACGGGGAATGAGACTGAAAAATTAATTCGTTAACATAAACACACAAACTGGTGTCATTTGCATTGTGGACCCTGGTTCACGATATAAATTGCCCTCTATTAAAATGTAGTATATGTCAATGCATGCTTTTTCAACCTATTGAAGCACAAAGAGTCAATGCCCTCGTTGAAGTTCGAACTTGCATTGTTACCTCCCATCAATACTTTTTACTTTGTTGCAAGTGTTTTGGAGAAATAATGAGATCAACTAAAAAAAATCCTAGCTGGTTAATAGAGATCTAACCTATGGCAATTAAATGGTCAATATAGTATAATGATTAACTTTATTATTTAGATTATGATTTTGTTGAATATAATTTAATCGGTGGTGGATGGATGGTAACGACTTTAGCAGTTTGAGTTTGGGAAAGTTTGAGTTGTAACTTGTAAGAATGGGGAAGGCGATGGTTGGTGTAAGTGCAGTGCATGCGTGCAGGTGGAAGCTAGCATAGCAGTTGCTCTATATGAATTATATATTGTATAGATTTTGATTATATAATAATAACTATTGTAAGTTAAGAAATTTAAAACTTTCAAATTGTATTTATAATATTAGTGATTGATAAGATTACTTGTAAAAGTTAAAATAGGACTTAGTCACTTTTTAATTGATGATGACCGGAATATCCGTGTTTAGTGGATCATTATATTGCGCAATAGATATTATTTGGCAATGGGAGATTCCAACAAATCTTGCTTATTTGTCCGGCAAATCCTAGCTTCGCTATAAGCTAGAGTCAATGACAAACCATTCTATATGTTGAGGTCTACTCGTAGATTTTTCAAACATTTGAATAACTAAGTCAAGGTACAACAGCTCCTCTCAAGACCAGTTGTGGAAATCTAATATGAGGAATAAAGTTTTTCTTTATGGAAAAAAATCGGTAGGAACATTTTTAAAGGACTCTTAACTTCGAGATATGTTCAGATCAGAGCAAACTCTCATTATTTAAAAAGTAAGGAAAGATCTAATTCACCCATCAAGGTAGATCAACAGTTGATGGCTAGCTAATGAAAAATAAGGGAAAAGGGGGCGGAGTCAGTTTTATAAATATTACAAACTTGAAATTAAAGTTGCAATATTTATAAAACTAATAATTGACCACATGTAAATTTTACTAAAACCTTCAATTATTGATAAACCTTAGCTATGGAAACAAGTCTCAAATAAGTCACTAAACTTATTGCTTTTGTGCAAGTGCGTCATTGAACTTAATTAAAAAGTGTAATTTAAGTTGAAAACTTTTCAATCTTCAATCCCAATTAGTATGACAGAGGAAAGAGCGATTCTTAATACATATCATATACTTAATATGATCAGATTCTACTGAAAAATTGGATAAATGTTCAAATTACACATATTTTACTTGTTTAATGGTTTAATCATACACTTTTTAATTTCATCAGTAATGACTTAATTAATTGTATAAAAACGATAAGTTTATTAGTACCTATTTAGCGCTTTTTCGTTGTGATCACATATTTGATTTTTGTTAATATAAATCATAAAATGAACCATCATTTTTATTACTTGCTTTCTTTTATATTAATAAAATCACAATATATGACAAAAGTTTTACTCCAATCCATGCATATATCACTTTTTGATCTTAAACGTCAATTTCAGTTGTAATTGCAGATGTGTGTCCTATATGTGCATTGGACCATTTTTCCCTTATCTCCTTTTGTGTTACAATGGTCCAAATTAAATATAGACTTTTTGATGAAGGTAGCAAGGCAGTCATTCATCAATTATGAGTTACTTGAGACTCAAAAGTCTTAATTGAAAACTTTGTATAAAGATTTAGATCTAAATATCTTTTAAGACAATGATCGCTGTATTGGTGTTAAACAAAGATAGTTACACGTTACGATTATCACTGTCTGTAAATTTTTATTTTTTGTGTAAAATTATCCAATTTATTAGCCAAATTGCAACCGTATTTTAAAGATGAATATATAAAAAGTTTAGTCTGTGTTAAATCAGTGATAATTTAGACCAATACTAATATACCATACTATTGTTTGGTAAAACTATACTGCTCATCTAAAGCAGAAGATCAGATATAATTTTATCAATTAAATACATGTGCTACAATATATATGTAACTTCTAAAATATCACAAAAAGTAATTGTAAATTAAAGAGGAGGAACAAGAAAATGAAAAAAGTCCTTGACTTATTATTAAGTTGTTTATTTATTAATCATCCTTTATTTATTGGATGTACAAGCATATAAACTTGGATTTATTATATTGCATAATAATAAGATCGAGTAGAACAGTAGAAGACTGGGAATTTTGTTTCATGCTCCCCATGTTTGTTTAGCTGCATTAAAAAAAAAAAAAAAGACTAAATATCATAATGAATGTATATGCACAAAATACCAAAGAATAGGCATACTGTAAAAGTCAGCTATTTATATCATAGACCCTGATCCAATACACAGAATTTGATTTATAAGGTACATAATTCATGCTCATAATACACATAAATAAACACGATATAATGAATATGAATTCTGTTCATTATGAATATATTAGGATTCAAAAATAATTCTAACCCATCCCAAGCAGACCGGCAAGTGAGTATTTCCCTATTCTTTTCCCTCTATAAAAATTCAAAGGATTCAAAAATAATTCTAACCCATCCCAAGCAGACCGGCAAGTGAGTATTTCCCTATTCTTTTCCCTCTATAAAAATTCAAATGCTCTAAAAAGGTAGGTATATAAAAGGAGGAAAAATGTCTCCTAAAACAATGTGGACAAAAAGTTTAGTCAATACACCTATCTTGAATATAAACTCCAACACTCATGTGTGAGATCATATTACACGTCTCACACATATTCAATACCAAAAGATTTGATAGATGCTATAATTAAAACACATAAAGCAGGATAGCTTAATTATATTACCTCGTTTAGAAAGAGCCCAATTGAGATCCTGTGCAGCTTGCCATTCAAAGTACCCACGCAAACCTTTCTTCTTGGCATAGGAAACCTTGGCAGAAATGGATTCAACATCATCGTACCCTATAAAAGTTGTTCCCGCATAACAATAGTTCGACACATACGTAGAATTGTACCCTTGCGTCGCACCGTTATCGCTGATAAATTTCTTAATATCCTTGTACGATATGTCGCCGTACTGATTGTTGGGTATGGCGGAGCCGCTGGTCGGAACCAAGAACCCCGGCTTGCTGGGGTCCACCAACCGCCATGCTTTCCCGTATAACGGCATGCCAAGAACCAATTTCTTCGCCCCAAGCCCCGCCGCTATCCATGCCTGAATTGTTAAATATAAACAATCTAACCATACAGAAT
This sequence comes from Ipomoea triloba, assembly GCF_003576645.1. Taxonomy (NCBI): domain Eukaryota; kingdom Viridiplantae; phylum Streptophyta; class Magnoliopsida; order Solanales; family Convolvulaceae; genus Ipomoea; species Ipomoea triloba. Next base: position 913,613 of record NC_044928.1, read on the forward strand.
ATATCATGTATCTCATTTATATTAGACACAAAAGTTGAATAACAACTTCTAATTATTTAATTTCCAGCATTTAATTAAAGCCCTAATATATAATATATTATTAGGAAAAATCTTACCTGAATCCCATAGCTTCCACTGAAGGGGCCGGCGGGATCGTAGAGGGCAGAATGGGGTCGGGTTACTTTTGAATAGCTTGGGTCGTAGAAATCGTACGCCATGGCGTTTACCCAATCCATGTTTTTCTGGATAGCCTGGACGGGATAGCTCAATTCGTTAATCTTGGGTGCGTAGTAAAACGCCGCCGTTAAGAGCAGCGGTGACCGGCCGGAGCTGGCGGCCTCGGCAGCTAACGCGGCACGCCATTCTTTCAGGAGCGACTCCAGATCAGCCATTTGCTTCGTGGTTCTTGGGTATTCCCAGTCCAGGTCCAGCCCGGAAAACCCGTTAGCTCTAGCTACGGAAATGGAGGAATCGATGAACGATTTCCGGGAACTGGGTTGGCTGGCCATGGCCGGAAAAATGGCGGGGTCGACATTTCCGCCGCCGATGGATAGGAGGGTCTTGACGGAAGGGTTTTTGCGGCGGACGGTGGGTGTGAACTGGGAAAATGATGCAGAGGGAAGGGTGACCTTGTTGGTTTGAGGATCAAGGTTTGCAAATGCGCAGAAAAGGTGAGTGAACAAAGTGGAATCTATGTCGGAGGCTGGAACTCCGGCATCTGCCAACCAATATGCTCCATTTACGTCGCCTTGTCCAAAGGACATCTGAAACTCAACGACATGGACAAGAAGAAAGAGGTAAAACACAATTTTGGGAGCCATTTGAAGTGTATTAAGCAACCTTATCTAGCTATCACAACATATATAGGTTACAAGCTAACAACTTAAATATTTTTTCCCCGTACCTTACTGGAATAGTCATCATAGTCATCATTTTTTTTTACAAGAGAAATTCGCCGTCACTATTCAAACATGTATTAAATAAATTCGTACCTAAGATCAGACTGAACTGCATTTCATAGTCCAAGGGAGTCTCTTCTACATTGTCATCTTCATCACGCAACTAGATGAGATTCACATACGCCGTGATCAGTTTAATCATCGCCAATTAAATAATAGAAAGAAATTTGTCAAAACAAACAAGGGGAAAAACAAAAACAGCAAAGAGTTTTGATACATACTTATTCAAAGTGAATAATACTATTGTTTAGTGGTGCCTTATATTTATTAGTAATTATTATTACTCCGTATACTAATAAATTAATTGGGACATCAATTTTCTCCTTTCTTTAAAATTATACTCCCCTACCTAACTATTCATTGACAATGTTATTATCTATGCCCACTAGTATACGTGACAAAAATGATTTGTAACATCCCGGGTAGGAACAATGCTAGCTACCCACTCCAAAATTTTCTCATTTTAATCTTCTCTTTTGACATAGTAATTTTTCTTTAGATAAATTGATTTTTGATAATAAGTTAGTGGCTGAATTAATTCATGACACATTATAATTTATAAATCATTTTATAAGAGATTTTAAAAGGAAAAAAAAATTGGAGGGGAACAAAACATTTGGAAAATTATTATGTGGACCATGATTCACACAGTGCTGTGTGGACCATAACAAAAAGTACACTATTCGTGTATTAAATGTATATTATATAAAATAATGTGCTTTCAGTACTCAAATAATTTACTTTCCATAAATACAATATATGTATATTTTTAATATATTAAAAATACATTACGACTATGTTTGGCAAACCTAGCTGAAAAGGTAGCTGAAAACTGAAAAGTAGCTGAAAACTGAAAAGCTCTAAGCTCGAAGCTGAAATCTGAAGAGCTGTTATGCTTAAAAGTGTTTGGTAAAATTAGCTTTTTGATAAGTTGATAAATGTAAAAAGACTAAAAAGGACATCTTCATACAATTTAAATAATTTTAAATTTAAATAGGTTTGTTTATATATTAATATAAAATAATGAAATCAGTATATTTAAATAAAATATAAAGTAAGAACATATATTTGAAAATATATAAAGTAAAAAAAAATATTTATAATTTTTAAGATTAGTTCATACAAAAATTAATGTTCAAACATAAATATCAAACTGAAATTACAACCAAACGTAATGAAAATAAAATGTCAAAGGGTTTTAATTGAGAGGGGTAAAGGATGTTATTTATTTAAAATAATAAGGATAAAGATGGAAAAAAATTAAAAAGTTACTAGCTTATTATTTTAAAAAGCTACCCCAAATAGCGTTTCAAAATAAGCTCTTATTTTAAGCTACTAGCTTATTTTGAAAACATTACCAAACAGAGCTTATAGCTTATTAGTAGCTTAAAATAAGCTATAAGCTCCTAAATAAGCTCTGCCAAACAGAGTCTACTTGTATACTGAATATATATTATTTTATAATATGATGCACTAGCTATGTAAATCATGATCTACACAATAATAATTACAAAACATTACCCTAATTATTATGACTCCATATACTAATGAATTAATGGGGCTATCATTTTTTTTTTCATTTTTTCTCCATTCTGTCAATTACACCGCTTTATTTGACTTTGTCGTCAATGTCAATTACTATACACTAGTACAAAAAAGTACATAAAACACTGACATTTAGCTACCGTTCTTGAAAGGACGGTAGTGTATTCTTAAAAAAAAAATGGTGCGGTGGTAATTTTGTAAATAAGTGAAGAACAATCCGCTAAAATTGTTAGTAGGAACGGATGCGGATAAAAAAAAACGCCCTTTATATTTCGCTACCGTTTCTACACGAAACGGCGAAATATTAGTTATTAAAAAAATAAAAAAAAATAAAAGATGACATTGCAAGGAATATTATGAGTGCAATACCACAGCCAACCATTTTATCAAAATTTTATCCAGTATGTCATGTCACTTTCTTCAATTGATGAATATCATGAGTGCAATACCAATATTATGCATAAAGATGGTAAAACTATACTCCTCATCTAAAGTAGAATACATTACAAAAAAAAATGCTCTAATTTGAGCAGGTTTCTAACTTTTAACTATGTTTGAGTAAAATATAGAGTTAATTCATTTTTTAGTCCTAGACATATTAGGGGACGGACAATTATAGTCCTCCATAATATTTTTTGCCAGATTATAGTCACGATTATTGGTTGTTGGAAACTTTTGGTCCTCCATCACATGTGCTGTTAGTAGACCGTAAAAATGAACGGCCTTTACGTCTTTTTATTGTCTTTCTTCCTTGTAAAAACCATTAATGGTTTCCCTCTGTATAGACTTCATCAAGGTGAATGATAAATTCATTACAATATTTTTCAATGCAATTGTGTGGCTTGCACTTATAACTCCCCGGAGTTGGAACTCCAACGCCGCCGCTATCGTATCCTTTGATTAGTTCGTAGTTACCCCCATCGCCACCGTCACCTCCACCATTTCCACCTTTGCTTCCAGTCCCATATTCGCTGCCACTACCGCCTTCGGCGGCCTCTCCATCCAAACCCAAATCATCTGCAGAACCTCCATCAACACTGTTGTCGCCGTTGTGGCCAGTCTCTTCAATTCACCCGCTTTGCCATAATCTTCCACAAGGCCGCAGAGGGCTCGCAACCCCCAGTGGCCTTGCTAACCCCATCACCACCCCCACGTGGCCAGTAGTCTCGCCAACCCTAGTACGGCCACCACTAGCGTCTTCGCCGTCAGTGTTAATGGTGGAAATATGCTCGGGTGAAGATGGCTTGGCACTCTGAGCTGAGCTGAATGACAATAAGGTCCAATTAGATAGAAATTGATTCGAATTAGGTAGGAATTGATAGGATTAGCTTGTTAATTGATTCGAACTCATTAAGGTTCATCGACTTAGGGTCTTCGCCTGACGAGTCTTCGCATTATAAATATTAATACGACCATTGACTAGGCTTAGAAGAAGAACACATAAAAAGACTTAATAAAAGTCCTTCAACTTTACAGTCAACTAGCAAATGTGACGGAGGATTAAAAGTGTTCGACCAATAAACATGGCTATAATCTGGCAAAAAATTATAATTGTCAAACACCTAATAAGTCTATGACTAAAAAAGGAAATAACTCGAGTATTAATTATAGTTAGCGGATAAGATATTAGATAAGGATTGGATATAAAGATATGATTGATCAGTCATTTGTACTTCTTGGGCTAAGCTCTGATCATCTAATGGCTACTAAAATATTGGATTAGGTCTGCCCAAGAGATCTTAGAAACAAAGAAGAAATGCCAATTTTCAATGGCCCATTATGAAAATTTGGAAGACCAACTTAAACTAAGCAAAGAAATAATTTTTTTTCCACAAAAGATGTAGCTAAATAGGTGGAGTACGATTTTCTAATAAGATCACTAGTTTAATTCTTACAAACACCTTTTTAATTGAAATTATTGCATAAGATATTTGTAAGTTATTACACAGAAACATACACCCATTAACTTAATTTAATATTGTATTACATTTGTTAGTATAAGTATTACATTTCATCTTGACTCGATTCGTCTTATGGAGACAAATTTTTGCCTATATCATATATTTGGTTATAATAGAAATGACCATTAAACCCGAATCAAATGGGAACCCAATTCCTCGCTCATGTCTATCCCTAGATTGGAATTCCTTTCTGTCACCTAATTGATATAGTTGACAAAGATTAGATCTCTAGAAACTAGTAGGGATTTTTTATTTTAATTATTTTACTGAAAAATATAATCTTGCAACAAAGTCAATGAAACGTAGAGTAATATTTGAGAAAGGAAAAATATGATGGTCCAATTCATTTATTAATAATAATTATTAATAAATGTAAGATACAATTAACAAACAAATAGCTATAGTATTGACTTTGATGAAATAAACACACACAAAATGCAAAAGTTTTATATTACGATTATGTTTTAAAAAAATTATTTTAGAACTTATAACTTACTAGTATTTTCACCCGTGCGATGCACGAAATTTATTTGTTATAATATATTAAGAATATTTGGCTCGTGCGATATCTTGAAATACACTTATATTTTGATATTCAGTAAGTATAACTATATTAGAAAAAAATTTACCTGAAAGTAATGGAATAAGCACTTGAGTGTTTGTTGGTTGACCGTAGAGCGTTAATATTTTCTGGACAAATAACAACGCAACAATCAGAGCCTTAAAGAGTTTTTTCTTGTCATGGGGATAGGTCGGAGACAGAGACAAAAACAAACTCCATTACTAAACAATAAGGAGAAATATGAGAACGAAATAGCATAAAAGAATAGAAAATATTCGAATTGTACTTTGCTTTTGAGAGTATTTATAATGCAATTTTAATAGTAAAATAACAACCTGTATTTTATTCAAAATTATGAATTACCGATAGTATAAATTACGTTGCAGGGAAATATATGTATTGTATTATTATGATTAATAACTTTAATCTAGAATTGTATTATGAATAGGAAAACAAGAAAGAATATATGATATTAAGAATTGTATTACCATATTTTAATGTACAATTGTAGTACGAATAAAAACTATATATTACCATATTTTACAATATTACGCAAACATTAATAGTATAATAGTGTTTTGGGCTGGAAGTTAAAAAAGATGATTTTGTTTTTATTAATATGATTGGTTTCAAACTATTTTTTTTAATTTTTTCCATGGTATTAATAAATACTTGGTAAATAAATATATAACATTATTTTGTATTATAGATTTGATATTTAATTTCAAGATAGTTTAAATAGAAGATTATTCTCTTATTTAATATTTTAATTTATTGATAATGAGTAATTTTTTTTAATAAAGGCATCGTAGACACCTAATTCTAAATTAAAGAAATGCATATGTATTATCTTTTTGTTCTTAGCTACTAATTTATCTAAAAACATAATGGCCCTGTTTGGTAAATGGCTGTTAGCTGATTGGGTTGGCTGTTTGGGTTAGAAGGTATGATTTGTTGATAACATTGGCTGATTGTAGAAAGTTGTTTGATAGATTAGCTGTTAGCTGATAGCTGTTTGGTATAATTTCTTTTCTCAAAAAGCTAATTGAAAAGGCTGCTCTGAGTAGCCTTTTGAATTTTAGCATTTTGGAGTTACAAAAAACTTATTAACCAAACAACTAATAGTGGTCAAATAAGCCAAAATTGGCTGATAGGCTGATTATTTACCAAACTAGGCCAATAAATCTCAATCAAAGTTATATCCCTAATTATGTCCGTATTTTTAGTGCTAATCATTTTATACATTGTGTTTTTAGAGTTGTACTATAAAATTTTTTGGACAAAAATACTCTTACCATTATAACTTCCGTTATCTTTTTCATTAACTTTACCATACACATGCATCTACAATATCTTTTCTTATATTATTTAATGATAATAATATTTCTAGACATTATATGTTGAACATATGTTTTTCCGCATCGCACATAGAAAAAACTAGTTTAATTTAATAAGAGTAATAGAGCGAGAACTTACTTTTCATCAACAACAATGAAGTCATTGATTTTTTTTTTCATTCATTGTTAAGATAAATTGCTTTGGGAGTTTGTCAATGACAATTACTACAATTATTATCAATAGAGGATGCGGATAAATAATTTGAAGTATATTCTTACCAATTGTTTGGAAAGTGGTCCTATCGTTTAAAGTTCGTGTGCAATTGTATTTCTGATTAACAACTTTGTAGTTGGGTCGCATAAGTTTGACAATGACATTTAAAATAATATACCAGGAGTTGGTCTGTAGAGTGGTATCATACATTCCAATTAGCTAGTGATCAAATACTATTGCTTGAACTTGAGTTCCCTACAGGTAAATATACCATTTATATATATTCTTTGTTACACAAAAAAACAATTCCCTCCTACTAACAACACAATTTTTCCTAATAAAAAAATAATAGTACAATATTTGTAAAATCATTTATAAGTATGCTATTATAGAAATACAGACAAAAATCATTAATATCATAATGACCAAAATCATAACTCAATGGGATAGTGATACACTCTCATTTGTACCTATTTTACTTGTGTTTTTATGTAGGTTTTATAGTTAATTGTGTGATAAAATGTTGTGTCCAATGCTTATTTCCTTGTTTTCATACTTTAAATGGTATAATGCTTGGTTTAGATGTTTTTGATGTGTTTAGAAGTGCATTAGAACTATTTGGGAGCAAAAGCCAATTCAAAGGAGCCAAAGAGTTGTAATTCCCGCTACCATGGCGATATCTTGGTAATCGGACCATATCTCTTCCTATGAATATCCAAATGAGATGATTCTTGAGCCATTGGAAAGAACACTTCAAGGGCTACAACTCTTATGAAGACATCAAAGTGTAGATCAAAAGGAAAACTGGTCAAAAGATCAAAGAGTTGTAATTCCTGCTAAATATGGCGACACCTCGGTAATTGGACCATATCTCAGTCTAGGAGTATCCAAATAAAGTGATTCTTGAACCATTGGAAAGAAGACTGCAAGGGCTACAATTATTATGAAGACATTAAAGTGTGATTCAAAAGGGAAAAGGGTCAAAATCAGGCTGCAAGTTGGAGTTTCGTCACAGGCGGATTCTCGCCGGGCGAGAATCCCAAATTTTGGGCAGTGACGCTCTCGCCGCGGCGAGAGTTGCAGATCTGTGATTTTGCAGTTCTTTGAATTGCCATTTTTGCCCCCCATTCTCCACCCACTATAAAAGCATCACTTCCTATCAACCCTAACAGGCTTGGCTGCGGATTTGGACCAAAAAGGAGAGCAAGGAAGAAGATTCGAAGCCACAACAAGAGAGGAGAAGAGCTTGGAAGACATATTCGGGAGAATTTCTTCATCTCTTCTCTATTTTAAGCTTTAGTAAATCTTCCTTTGAATTGTTTGTTGTTGAATCTATTTTAGCCATGATAGGCTAAGCTTTCCTTTGGGATTTTTGGATTGATAAGTGTTTATGAACCTATGTGCCTAGTTCTTGAATTGCTTGAATGAAATATCTATTTGGGTTTATTACTTGTGTTGTAATTGTGGCTTAATTTCTTAATGCTTGTAGTTAAGGATCCTAATTACTTGTTTCATTGCTAAATTTGTCTATGAATTAGAGCACCCACAATTGCACTTGATTCTTGTACCTCGAGAGAGGACATGTTGATTAAGGGATTTATTGTGAATAGCCCACGAGAGTGGGTATTCAATTTATTGCTTGTTCTTGATTATATGTTGTGAATAGCTCACGAGAGTGAGTATTCCAATTACCTTATTTCGGGATTGAATTACGAGAGTAATCTTTCCCTTTTAGATTGCAATCATCCACACTTGTTTAACCCGAATGATTATTTCACTTTAGATTGACACTAGGTGATTAAACACTTTGACCTCCAAAAATCCCGCTCTTAATCTTTTGTATATAAAAATCCGTTTGCCTTGCTTCATTTATTTTGTTTTCATAATTATAGATAAATACACATTGTTAACGTAGGAATAGCTTCTCGTGAATTAATTAGTAATTAGTGCTTGATACCCCGCTTCCCTGTGGATCGATAACCCCGGAATACTCCGGGTATTTGCTTGTACCTCAAAAGGCTACGACCAGATAGCTTAAGTAGCAAGTGAGTTCTCTTTGTGGAAAATAATTTCGGGAGAACTCGGGTTCGATTCCCACAAGTGAAGGTTCCTCCTGAGGCACCTCCTGGATTTACCAAGAAATTTGAAATATTTAGTTTTGTTCTAAATAATTAAACAAAAAAATTAACATAGATTTGTTTTTAAAAATGCAAGAAAATGATGTTCAAGGTTTCTTATTTGTTATCGCTCAACTTTGAATGCTATGTATATAGTCTGGGCTGTCTGGCTAATTAATTGACCAAAGTTACAAGTTAAATCATATATTGTATTTTTAATACATTCTAATATATTCATAGCTTATAATATATTCATAGCTTATTTGTAATCCTTGATGCTCAACTTTGAATGCTATGTATATAGCTTGGCCTCTCTGGCTAATTTTTTGACCAAAGTTACATGTTAAATTATATATTGTATTTTTTAATACATTCTAATATTCATAGTATATGGTTCGACTTTTCTTATGAAAATCAATGAGTAAGTTAAAAATAATAAATAATGGAATATTCCGTTACTGAAGCTTACACTGATAGAGTGCAGAGGTATTTAAGAAAAGTAAATGATATAATATGGGTAAAATAAGAAAATAAGAAAAATACTAAATTCAAAATAATGTGAAGCATTCATTTTATCAAATAATTGGACCCATATTTTTTAGTTTTAACTTTATTAATAAGCTCTTATTAATATATATAGTAGATAAATTATATAAATTAAAATTGTACAAGTATTGTAAAACAACTGGCATGTAGTTGAATTTTATTGGCTTTAATTTCCATTAGTTTGACAATGATAATGATAATCCTATAAACCAAGACATAGACCATGAGCCTCCACAGAGGTGATAGACCGAATAAAATATGATTTTGTATGTTGGATTCTTGGTTAAACTTATTGCGTCTAATTTATACATGTTTGGATACTAATTGCGAGTCTCTCTAATAAAAAAAAAAAAAAAAAAAGACATAGAACATGATGACTATTCCACTAAGGTGCAGGAAAAAAAAATATTTAAGTTGTTAGTTTGTCAGCTATATATGTTGTGATATAGCTAGATAAGGTTGCGTTCAAATGGCTCCAAAAATTGTGTTTTACCTCTTTCTTTTTGTCCTTGTCGTTGAGTTTCAGACGTCCTTTGGGCAAGGCGGCGTGAATGGAGCATATTGGTTGGCAGACGCCGGAGTTCCAGCCTCCGACATAGACTCCACTTTGTTCACTCACATTTTCTGTGCATTTGCAAACCTTGATCCTCAAACCAACAAGGTCACCCTTCCCTCTGCATCATTTTCCCAGTTCACACCCACTGTCCGCCGCAAAAACCCTTCCGTCAAGACCCTGCTATCCATCGGCGGCGGAACTTTTCCGGCCATGGCCAGCCAACCCAGTTCACGGAAATCGTTCATCGATTCCTCCATTTCCGTAGCTAGAGCTAACGGGTTTTCTGGGTTGGACCTGAACTGGGAATACCCAAGAACCACGAATCAAATGGCTGATCTGGAGTCTCTCCTGAAAGAATGGCGTGCCGCGGTGGCTGCTGAGGTTACCGCTGCTCTTAACGGCGGTGATTTACTACCCATCCAAAATTAAGGAATTGAGCTATCCCGTCCAGACTATAAAGAAAAACCTGGATTGGATAAACGTCATGGCCTACAATATAATTTCTACGACCCAAGCTATTCAAAAGTAGCCCGACCCCATTCTGCCCTCTACGATCCCGCCGGCCCCTTCAATTTAGGCAATAGGATTGTGGAATTGTTATGTTATAGGAAGAAATCTATATATAATTTTTTTTTAGGGAAAATTGCATCTTTGGTCCCTGAGCTTTAACCAAGTTCCGACTCAGTCCCTAAGTTATGACCGTATCCAAGTTTAGTCCCTCAGTTATGAACAAAGTGGCGCATTTGGTCCCTGGCCGTTAAAACTAACGGAAAAATTAAAAAATAATTAAAAATTGAGGGGTAAGATAGGAAATTCACATTTTATTCTTCTTCTTATATCAAAATCACTTTTATAACATTATTTTTCACTTCTTAGCCTCTTATTTTCAATATTTTTCAATTCTAAAAGCATTTCAATAATTTTAGTATGACTTGTTAGAAGTCTGACTCTCGTATAACAAACTTAAAACCTAGTACAAACAAAGAAACGTGTTTAGGCATCTGAAAACACTATCCTAATAATTTTCAATTTTCTTTATTAAGCAACAAAGGTAATCAAACTAGAACTTTTGAGATACAAAACTCGGTTTTCTTAAAACCAGAGTAATGAAAGAGGAACCTAAGAATCAATTATGAAAATTTTAAAAACTTTTGTAACTTCAAAAAACGACAATTGACTAAACTATTGCATACAAAATATTTTTTACATACTAAAAATCTCAAGTAGTTATTCTTTTGGTGAAATTCTCATAAAAGCAACCTGAGAAATTTGAAATTATTTTGTATCTCAGAAGTTCTAGTTTGATACCTTTGTTGCTTAGTACAGGAAACCAAAAATTATTAGGATAGTGTTTTCAGATGCTTAAAAACAATGATCAAGTGTTTCTTTGTTTGTACTAGGTCTTAAGTTTGTTATACGAGAGCCAGACTCCTAACAAGTCATACTAAAGTTATTGAAATGCTTTTAGAATTGAAAAATATTGAAAATAAGAGGCTAAGAAGTGAAAAATAATGTTATAAAAGTGATTTTGATATAAGAAGGATAATAAAATGTGAATTTCCTATTTTACCCTTCAAATTTTAACTGTTTTTTAATTTTTCCGTTAGTTTTAACGGCCAGGGACCAAATGCGCCACTTCGTTCATAACTGAGGGACTAAACTCGGATACGGCCATAACTCAGGGACTGAGTCGGAACTTGGTTAAAGCTCAGGGACCAAAGATGCAATTTTTCCTTTTTTTTAATTATTAATAGTTGCCTCCTAAATATTTGGACTTGTGTACAGAACTTTTAATTTCCTTCTTGTCCGCAAGTTGTGAAATGCCTATCATTCAACATAATCTTCCGTGCATGTTCATGTGGTGTGTATGAAAGAGTTGATTAAATAACCTTGTACTATAAATAGCTATGCTACCAAGCTCCAAAAGACACAGACGAATACAAACATATTCTCCTTCTTCCTTCACAAATACAAACAGATTCATTGTCTGAGCATATAATATATAATATGTGTCGCTTATATATTGCTGCGGCCTTTGTGGATACTACATAGGCATGCAGAAGAAGAGTATTAATATTCCTCAGCATTATTAGTGCTTCTTTGTCTTCTTATTTGATACGGAGTACGTACTACTCAGAAATGCTTATACCCCACATACATGGTTGGAAATTTATAAATAAATAAGGTTCATCACTTATAAAGTGATCTAATATTTGTATGATTATTTGGAGTTGTGGAGTATAAATAATCATATATAATATTACATGTTGGAAAAAAATATTTATCGTGTGATAATTTTATTCACGATGAATTTATCTTTATTTGATTTATTTTTGATAATCTAGTGATGGAATAATATAATGCAGCATTATTATTAGTTTCTTACATGACCAAACTTATTATGAAAATTTAAATTAAAAATAACTTCAGTCAAGCCTCGTTAACTGAACCAGACACATAAAATGGGACGGAGGGAGTATATTATTATTCTCTTTCTTTTATTTTTTTTTATTTTTTATTTTTAGAAACAAAGGAATGGGAAATCCCTAGTCAAGACAAAGCCCAACTTAATTAACAGGAAAGAACAGAATCATTCACAAGATCCCCAGAATATGAACGGGAGGCCATACAAACTCAATCCAGTTACAACCGCAGTTGATCGCTACCTTTGCTAAAGCATCAGCTACCACATTATCCTCCATGTGACAGTAAGAGATACGCACACTCCAATTCTCTTTCTTTTATTATAAATGTTATACCAATACTTTATATTTAAGTATATATATATAAGTTTAGACCGTGTATCGCACGGGACAATATCTAATGACGAATAAATATAATGTGTCATGAATTAATTGATTTCACTAACTTATTATCAAAAATCAAATTATCCAATAAAAATATATACTTTGTCAAAAGAGAAGATTAAAATGAGAAAGTTTTGGAGTGGATAGGTAGCATTATTCCTAGTTTTCTACCCACGATGTTAGAATTCATTTTTGTCACGTATACTAGTGGGAAATTGGGCATAGATAACATTGTCAATGAATAGGTAGCTTGGGGAGTATGATTTTCAAGAAAGGAGAAAATTTTACCAATTAATTTATTAGTATACGGAGTAATAATAATTACTAATAAATGTAAGGCACCACTAAACAATAATTTTGAGATAAATCGAGTGGTCTAATTGTTTTAATCTTACCGTGTTAGTATGCTATCTATATCTATATAATAACAGAAGTGCCTAACAAGAGTTTTCCCCCCAAAACTGGAGGGCATTTTTGTAAAACCAAACTCATAATTATTTTAATAAAAATCATTGATTAATGATAAATAATTGTATGATAAAAAAACTCATAATTATTTTAATAAAAATCATTGATTAATGATAAATAATTGTATGATAAAAAAACTCATAATTATTTTAATAAAAATCATTGATTAATGATAAATAATTGTATGATAAAAAAATGATAAACAAGGAAAGAATATGAAATATTCCTATAAATTTTTGTCTGAAATCAAAGATATACCTTTTGGGGGATTATAACGTTTTTTATATTAATTAAAAATTTGAAAGCTTTTACCTTTCTTGATCTCATCCATTGTGTATAAATACTTTATATGACCATACACAACCCATCATCTTCACAACCCAACTAAGGTTATTATTTCATGGAATTGTGAGTGGTTGGTTTGGAGGATCTTGTCGGCGCGGTTGGTGGTGAGATTTTCCGACATTACATTATGCTATACTTACTTTTTTTTTTTTTTTTTCACGCTTCAACCATGGATTTTTGGGAACCTTTTGATTTTAATGAGTTTGGTTAACTATGGCGTTTGAGTTGGTGTTGTCTATTTGAACGGTTGACTGGTGGGTGATTTTGCAAGTTCAAGATGGTCCGACGTGGCTGAGTTCTGCCGATGGGTTTTGTGTTTCGTTTGCTGTTTCCTTATGGATTTGTTAGGCTCTGTATGGTGTCATGGAGTTGGGGATTGTGCTAGAACTTGGGGGCGTTGCTCATTGTTTCTTTCCGACATCCTTGTGTTTTCCGGCCATTATAGTTGAGATTTATTGTTTGCTGCTTCAACTGACGATGGAAAAGCTTGAAAATTGCTATTGTAGATATCATTGGCAGAGTGGTAGAGATATACAGAGGGATATTGGTGGGAGGGTGGTTAGGCTCATTGACTTTGTCCTAGAAGATGCAAGATACTCCTATTTCTTTATTTATGCAGTTTATGTTAAGTTATGTGCACTGTTTTTTTTTTTTTTATAATTTGTTTTTTCTTCTCCAGTGAGAATCAACTACACTGTACATTTTGGGATGCTCATGTGGATCTGCTCCCTCATTTCAATTCTACCTCAGTTGAGCCCGTCGTTTTATTGTTGCAGTTATGCAGACCCAGGTTTCTAGACAATAAGTAATATGCTACTAAATAATTTTTTTTTTCCTGATTTCATAATCACAAATCATATCAAGTGAAGGTAAAATAAAAGTATTGGTTACCTGTTGAAATGGTTTATTTGTTCTAATCCATCTATTCTTGGTTGTCAATGTTTCCCATCCTCATACTTTGTAGTGTTCTGTCGGCAATAACAAAGTAAGAATGTTAGACTTTTAACATGTCTGAGTTTGTTTAGGTGGTGGAGTTAGAATTTCCAGTTCATTTGATGCGACTAAGCTATTGTTTCATCATAAGAGTCCGTAGTTCACTACATTTGTAAAGAGGTAAGTTTATGACTTAGTGTTGATTCTAATTTTTTATCCCTTGGGATGGGGAAGTGTCTGGTTGGTGTATCAGCAGAAAATCTACTTAACAAGTATGGGGTGGTAAGTGTGGTTCTAACCTTTTTTCTTTTTCTTTTTTTTTTCTTTTTTTTTCTTTTTTTATTTTTTTTTTGTATCTTGGTAGACTATTTTGTATCTGGACTGATCCTATGTTATGAATCTATGATATATTTTGCAATTCAGTGGAAGTTTACCTATCAGTTCAGCTACTTCGCTTTTCTCTTCCCCACATTGGCTCCTCATTGTTGTACGTCATTATTTGATGTGTAGAGTTCCTCAATTGCATCGCATTGTTGAAGTAGTCTACATTGAAAAACAAAAAAGATTAAACTGAGAAAAGAAAAATATAATGTAGATACATTAGAGTTATCAAAAAATTGAACCAACTGTGGAATTCGACCGAACTTTGAATGTAAGATTCATTTTTAGCTGCCATGCAAATTTTAACTCTTTCAAAGGCAAGTAGTATATTATTTAGACAAATAGTTGAGTGCAATTATTTCTACAGTATAAGCAGTGGGTTTGTCTACAGTTAGAAAAGAATGAGAAGATTCAAAAGAAGACACATATGAGAGTAGTAGAAGTAAAAACATAAATGCATCACATTTGCCTGAGGACAAAAGTGAAGAAACTTTTCCCGCCCAAAATCAGGGGCATTTTTGTAATATCAAATATTTGGAGAATATAATATTTTTGGTATTAATTGATAATTCCTATAAATTTTTGTATGAATTCAAAAATATACCTTTTCAGGGATTGGACAATATAACATTTTTTGTATTAATTGATAATTCCTAAAAATTTTTTATATGAATTCAAAGATATACCTTCTCGGGATTATAACGTTCAGGTCAATAAACACTACACCCTAATCAACTTAATTAACACCAATCACCTTAATTACTACATATTAAATTTGGTATATACATTTTTCATAAAAAAATTTGATATATACAATTCTACCAAATTTAACATTTTTTACATATAATTGAAATAATATATTTAATTTAATATTTTAATATTATAGATATTTTTAATTTTAATTTTAATTTTTTTTTGAATTTCAATTAAAAAAATTAAAATTGAAATAATTTCATTTGATTCAAATTTAGATATATATTTTTAATTCTATATTTAATTCTAAACTCATACTCTTAAGTAAAAATTTTAAAATATGCCTAAATGCGTAATATAGTTAGGGACTATATTAATCCATACAAATTTAAAAATTAAATTCTTTTAATTTGTAAATCAATTTATTTAATTATACGTAATAAAATATGAAATATACTTAAGAAAATAGAATTATAAAATTAAAAAAAACATGTGTTCATAACTATTTAGAAAATTTTTAAAATACATACTTATATTTATGCATTATATTAATCATGCAAAATTAAAATGCTAATTTTGTTAATTTTTAAATGTGATTATTTTAATTATAAATCCATCAATATATATTATAATTATGGAAATTATATTATAGATTTTGCCTATATACATATTAATTGATATTGTTTGCATATATGACATATTATACAATCATTAAGGAAATGCATCTAATTAGAATTTAAATTTACTAATACAAAAATTAAAATTTACTCTCTTTTTTTTTAAATATAATTTTCTTAGTTATTATTCATATTGTTAGAATTATAATATATATGAAATACACTTAGGAATAAATGAAATTAATTATTTTCTATAAATTTATCTAAATGTGTACATAATTAATTAGAGACTCTATTAATTATACAAAATTTAAATTTAAATTTTATATGCTATGAAAATAGATACATAACCAAATATATGGAGTTATAACTATATTGTTATTGTACATTTTAAAATATTTATATTTTTTAAATTTTTTATTTAAATTCATAATAACATAATTTTATTCGTGCATCGCACGGGTAAAACACTAGTTATATATTATTACTCTAGTAGTTTCAGTATAATCACCCTCTTATGTATAGTTTACTAGCTGCGCTAGTATTATAAATGCATTGCGCGAATGAAGTAATGTCTAATATTTATATTTAAATAAGTATTTAAATTATATTAATGCAAGATTATATAATAGAAAAAGTTCATAGATATGTAATTGAATGTCAAATTTGTTTATTTAAATACGTAATTCAAAGTATATAAATGCAAGATAATATAGGAGATTCATTTTACTTGTCACTAAAATAAATGGTTACAATTTTGTAAAATGAATAATCTAAATAAATACTTTTTTTGGTTTGAATTTCTCAAGTATTCTTAATTCTCTCTTGGTTAACATCGTCATTGTCGTCATTTTTACTATTTGTCCTCTTCGTTTTTGGTTGGTAGTGTGTCATTTGCAGCTGGGTCACTTGTGGTAGCTAGCATAGATGACAGTGTAATTCAATGAGATTATGGTGTAGGCAGCTATGGATTTGTCTTGTTGTGCATATGACTTGGATCTTAGTTGCATTGTACTCTTGATCTTGAAGGCAGTTGTTGATATTTTGCAATGATAGTGTTTTTTTTCCTTATGTTTCATGTGGAAGTATTGAATAAAATATTAATATTTATTATATTTGTAGAAGGTTCATAAGTAGTACATTTTGTTCTATTTTCATTAACTTGTTTAATTTACTTGATAAAAACAACAATAACATTGTAGGTATTTTGAATACTAATGTCGTAACGTGTCCAGTTTCATCAACAATTTTCACATCCATTTTGTACTTGTTCATTTTCATGTTCATATTTTTGAAATTAGTATGAATGAGTGTAGTACTTGATTTTGTGTGTGTGTGTGGTGTGTTTTTCTTTATTATTGAATTGATACAAACCTTGGAGTTAAATATATTATAACTAATATAAATTTACAATTTATTTATCTTCTAAAATAAAGAAATGCATATGCATTTTTTTTCTTATAGCTACTAATTTATTTCATTTAATAAGCGTAATAGAGTGATGGAAAATTATTTTTCATCAACAACAATGAAGTCATTGATTATTTTATTTTCAATCGTTGTTAAGACAAATTGTTTTCAGAGTTTGTCAATGGCAATTGCTACAATTGTTGTCAATAGAGGATGAGAGTAAATAATTTGAAGTATATATATGGTTACAATAGATATTGTTATAATGATATAGTAAAAGTTATCTTACAAATTTCTTTAAAAGTTCTCATGCATTGATAAAATTATGAGAATGATGTGTAAACTTATTCAATTGGAGCTGGTGGGGTGTCATCATTATCAATTGTTTAGACAATGACATGGTTCTACCATTTAGAGTCCAGGCGTAATTGTATTTTTTATGAACAACTTTGTAGTTCTAGAAAATTGTACAAGTATTGTAAAAAAAACTGGCATGTAGTTGAATTTTCTTGGCTTTGAATTTCCATTAGTTGATAATGATAATCCTATAAACCAAGACAGACCATGAGCCTCCAAAGAGGCGATGAGTCAATAAAATATGATTTTGTATGTTGGTCAAACTTATCGCATAAGGTCTAGCTTTTGCACAAGAAAAGATTTATTTAATACAGATTTCGGTAGTGATTTTGGATTTCCCTTGTAAAAAAATTAGAAAAAAAAAATGACATGATGAATATTCCACTACTCTTACACGTTTGAGGAAACTGAGTAGATTAAGGTATGGGAAAAAAATATTTAAGTTGTCAGTTTGTCACCGATATATATATATGTTGTGATAGCTAGATAAGGTTGCTTAATACACTTCAAATGGCTTCCAAAAGTGTGTTTTACTTCTTTCTTCTTGTCCTTGTCTTTGAGTTTCAGACGTCCTTTGGGCAAGGTACCGTGAATGGAGCATATTGGTTGGCAGACGCCGGAGTTCCAGCCTCCGACATAGATTCCACTTTGTTCACTCACCTTTTCTGTGCATTTGCAGAACTTGATCCTCAAACCAACAAGGTCACCCTTCCCTCTACATCATTTTCCCAGTTCACAGCCACTGTCCGCCTCAAAAACCCTTCCGTCAAGACCCTCCTATCCATCGGCGGCGGAAATATCGCCGATCCCAACACTTTTCCGGCCATGGCCAGCCAACCCAGTTCCCGGAAATCGTTCATCGATTCCTCCATTTCCGTAGCTAGAGCTAATGGGTTTTCTGGGTTGGACCTGAACTGGGAATACCCAAGAACCACGAATCAAATGGCTGATATGGAGTCGCTATTGAAAGAATGGCGTGCCGCGGTGGCTGCCGAAGCCGCCAGCTCCAGCAGGTCACCGCTGCTCTTAACGACGGCGATTAACAACGCACCAAGAATTAAGGAATTGAGCTATCCCATCCAGGCTATCCAGAAAAACCTGGATTGGGTAAACGTCATGGCGTACGATTTCTACGACCTAAGCTATTCAAAAGTAACCCGACCCCATTCTACGCTCTACGATCCAGCCGGCCGGTTCAATGGAAGCAATGGGATTCAAAATTGGTTAGTGGAAGCACTTGCGGTGAACCTTTTGGGAGAAATATCCATAATTGTTTTCAAACCCTAGACAATTTTGTATGTAAAAACTACTAATCTCGTTATATTCTTTTCAAAATCCTATTTCAAAAGAATTATCTTTTAATTTTAATTGTTCATCACTCACTGCTTTTTTCAACTCATCAGAGTCATCGCATATCATCTCAACTTCTATAATATTTTTAGTTAGGCTATACCAAGGTGTAAATTCTTCATTCTCATTGCAGTCTTGGCCAAAGAAAAAGCCTGTATGATAATATCTAATGTGCATCTTGCATTGGTTTCTTGCCTCTCTGTTGCGGTTGGTCATCATGCACTTGATGAATTTATTCAAAATTGAAATGCATAGGTTAGTTGCATTTCACTATCAGAACTTGCAGTACTTGCGACATCTTCCTCCTCGCTTTCAAAATCGGTACTGCGACTCGACTGTTAAAGGCCTTTTGGTATATTTGTAAATTAAATGACACTACAATACTCGTAATATAATAATAATAATAATAATAATAGTAATAATAATAATAATAATAGTAACTATTATAGTCATATTAAATAATAATAATAATAATAATAATAATAATAATAATAATACTTATGTACTATTTATAATATTATTATTATTAAAAATAAAAAAATAAAATTTTTACTAATAAATATCATAATAATAATATCAAATTATGTGGATAATATCTTAATAATATTATTATTAGTTTTAATATTCTAAAAAATATACAATAAACCCGTTAATAATAATAATAATAATAATAATAATAATAATAATAACAATACAATGGGAAATGTCGTACTAATTGTAATCTATACTATTAATAAAAACAAAATCCTCCATTTTAACTTCCCACCTAAAACACTTACATACTATTAAGGTTTGTCTAATATTGTAAGGCAAAAGCTAGAGACCGCCCACCAAGGTGTTATTTCGACACGGGGTATCAGGCTGCTAAGAAGAAGGCTACGGCTGGTGCGGTGCTTCTGTCATCCGAGGGTACATTCCTATAGCTGCATATAGTGGGTCGTTGTCGGACTGTTTCTCGCCACTTAGGGCTGAATCTTTGGCATGCAAAGAAGTGCTATCTTGGCTAAGGGATCGTGGGCTTACTTTCGTGGATCTCTACACCGATTGCTCCAACCTCCACCGTTTGTTAACGTAACCATGGAAAACATCAATCTTTTTTGTTACGCTGCTTTTTCTGTTGATGTCGCTAGGGTTATTATGTTAGCTTTTAATCATTGCTCAGTTAGTTTGGTTCCTAGGACTAATCTAGGAGCTCATACGTTAGTTGCCACAGCCTATGCTCAGATTAACTCGTTGTACTGGGATTATGTCCCACCGGACTCTATTGCTTATATGTTTTAATCTACCGTTTATTGTTTTGTTTAAAAAAAAAAAAAAAAAAAAAAAAAAAAGGTAGGGGAGTATGATTTTCAAGAAAGGAGAAAATTTTCCCAATTAATTTATTAGTATACGGAGTAATAATAATTACTAATAAATGTAAGGCACGACTAAATAGTACTACGTATTAACATTGTCAATGATGTCCCAATTAATTTATTAATTATTACAATAGTTTTGACTTTTGAGATAAATGGAGCGGTCTAATTGTTCTATTCTTACCGTGTTAGTATGCTATTATATATTAGAGTAAATTGCACTTTTGGTCCTCTGACTATAGCACCTCTATTAATTTCAACACTTGACTTTTAAAAGTAACAAATTGATCCTTTAATTATGCTTTTTTTAACGAATTTGGTCCTTCCGGCCAAATCAGGCCGGAAAATGGTAACCCCTTTCCGGTTACAATTTAGTGAGGGTAAAACGGTCATTTCATTGAGTCTTCTTCTTTCTTGCACCTGCTCGCCGGCAACTCTGGGAGGGCAATATGTTGATGCAATCGAAATTTCGCGATGTGGCCGGAGAGATGTCGAATTAAATCGCATAAGAAACTAAACGAAACAATAATGATTTGACCGTCGCAAAATTAATGGACTAATGATGCAATCGACAAATGAGGACAAATGACCGCCGCGAAACAGATAATGATGCAATCAATAGTGATTTTACTTCTGGAAACAGGATTTGAATGCAAAGCCAGTCAAACAGAATACCAATCCTTCACGTGAGTGGACCGCCGCCGTTGTACACATTGCACCCAATCGGCGGGCGGCCCCATGGACCTCCGTCTTCTCCTCCAGCGACCTTTGTTCCTTCTGGCAGGGCAGAGCATCGAGGGTAAGGGTGGTAGCTGGAGCAGTGGCGAAGCTCCGGCGTGAGGCGGTGGTTCGACGAAGCATGAATTTTTGGTTCAGATCTGACAGTCCAGTGAGTTTTTGGTTCGACGAAGCAGATTGACAGTCCAATGATTTGCTAGAACTTTGAATCGTTGTTTGGGATTTTCTATCACTCTGGTGCATCACTGGTGGGAAGCTCCGGTGAGCGATGAACGGGACGGCGGCGAGCGAGCGAGCTCCGGTTGCCATGAACGGGACAGTGGCGTTCTCCATTTCCGGCGACTAAATGGAGAAGATGAGCATAGGCCTGTGAAAAGACCAAACTGCCCTCCTTTTAAAATAAATTAAAATGAATTGCAACTTTCCGGCGGCATTTGGCCTCTGATTTGGCCGGAAGGACCAAATTCGTTAAAAAAAGCATAGTTAAAGGATCAATTCGTTACTTTTGAAAGTCAAGTGTTGAAATTAATAGAGGTGCTATAGTCAGAGGACCAAAAGTGCAATTTACTCTTATATATTATCACTAGTAATTTCAGTATAATCACCCTCTTAGGTATAGTTTTACTAGTTAGTATTACACGCGCATTGTGCGAATAAACTAATGTCCAATATTTATATTTAGATAAGTATTTTAAATTATATTAATGCAAGATTATATAATAGAAGTTTGCCAAAGACCTTATGGTCTAGTGGCATATGGTGTCTCGGTTTACACTCTCACATGGATGATGGGAGTAGGTTCGAGGCCTCAGTAGAGGCAACTGTTGACTCTTTGTGCTTCAGTAGGTTGAGAAAGTAGCTATGAACAGATACTACATTCTAACAGAGTCAGTGGTACTCAACAAAAAAAATATATTAGTCGAATTCATTTATTTAAATAAATAATTCAAAGTATATATAAATGCAAGGTAGTATAGGAGATTCATTTTAATTGTCACTAAAATAAATGTTTAACATTTTGTAAAATAGATAGTCTAAATAAATGCTACTTTTGGTTTGAATTTCTCAAGTCTTCTTAATTCTCTTTTGATTAACATTGTCATTGTCTTCATCTTTATTATTTGTCCTCGTCTTTTTTTTTTTGTTGGTAGTGTGTCACTTGCAGTTGGGTTACTAGTGGACTAGTGGTAACTAGCATAGACGACAGTGTAATGCAATGAGATTATGGTGTAGGAAACTATGAATTTGTGTTAGCTTGTTGTGCATATGACTTGGATCTTAGTTGTACTATAAACTCTTGATATTGCAAGCGACTGTTGATATTTTGCAATGATAATTTTTTTTTCATGTTTCATGTGGAAGTATTGAATAAAATATTAATATTTATTATATTTGTAGAAGGTTCATAAGTAGTACCTCTTATTCAATTTTCATAACTTGTTTACTTGATAGGAACAATAATAACTCTGTAAGTAGTCTGAATACTAATGTCGCAACGTGTCCAATTTCATCAATAATTTTCACATTCATTTTGCACCTGTTCATTTTCATGTTCATATTTTTGAAAGGATAAATACCCAAATTAGTCCCTCGACTATGCCATAATTCACAAATTAGTCCTCAACTATCACTTTTACCAATTAGGGTCCTCAACTATATTTAATTCTTACTCAGTATACTATTCAATTTAATCCTTTGTTGAGGACCTTATTGAGTAAAAATTGAATAGTTGAGGACTTTATTGAGTAAGAATTGAATAGTTGACGACCTTATTGGGTAAAGATTGAATAATTGAGAACTTAATTTGCTAAACTGGATAGTCGATGATCAATTTGTGGATTTTGCTATAGTCGATGTATCATTTTGGGTGTTAACACTTTTGAAATTAGTATAAATGAGTGTAGTACATAATTGTGTGTGTGTGTGTGTTTTTTTTTTTTTTTTATCAAAATGATACTAACCTTGGAGTTAAATTGTTTTGTCACTTTGTGCATAAACCTTTTTTAAACAATAGTTGTATATAAAGTGTTTTTGTTGTCAATGTTGATGCTGATTTTGTTATGCATTTAAGCAGGTTGAGTCTAGAATATGAAATGAATTGTAAATTTATATTAGTTATATATTTAATGAACGCACAATATGTATTTTACACACAGGTTCAATGAATGCATCAACGATGCCTATTTTTGAAATTTCTTCATTTTCTAGATTTGCCAAATTGATTGCAGCATTGTTGTAATCTCATCATATTTTCAATGCGTCAAGTGTGTCACGATGTTCTACTGACCTACATTGACATTTTTAATAATAATGAGTTTTCTATGTAGCTACATAAGATAATGATCTAATTAACATTTACATATTATTATCAATATAAAAGCATATCAGTCCTTTAGGTGTTCTGCTCGAGGTATATTTGGTTCAACCATTATTGTTGAATGAGTTCTTGGGATAGAGAAATCCTTAGTTTAAGGAATAAGATTAGATAAGGTAGTAAAAATTTAAACATTTTAAATCATCTTAATAAAGAAATAAAATTTATATACGGTAAACAACTATGATGTAGTCCAAAGATATTACGGAGTAATTTCCCGCTTCAATTTATTATGTTATTTGAATATTACTCTCTTTGTCAACAAATCCTCCATAGTACTTAATATGGTTGGCTTCAAACTATTTTTTTATGGTATTAATAAAATACTTGAGAAATAAATATATAATATTATCTTGTAATCTTGTGTAAGTGTACAAATGATACACATTTGGATCACCTTTAATTGGCTTAATTATTAGTCAAAAACCTTAGTTTAAGTCTAATAGGTTGTTATTGAGTCAACTGTATCAGCACTGGATCAGTTCTCTGTCTACTCTGGATCTGTGTTCTGTCTGCTCTGGATCAGTACCAGTATTTGATTTGATGAATTCAAACTGAGTCAAGTCCATCCACGATTTATGGGATGATTTATTCTACTGGACAGAGCTTGAATTGAGGGATTAACAGCACCTGGAGTTGGGGATATTTGGTTGGTTCACTAGCTATATAAAGAGCTCTAGGACTTGGTTCTCATTGCCGATTTGATCACTTTATTATTCCAGAATTTACAAGAGAACTGTATACAGGTTACTTACATTACTTCACGTGTTCTTATCAGCTTGGTTGCTTATTTGGAGGTTCGGTCGTGTTGGTGAACCTGGATGACTCGCACAGTACAGTGTCAACTTGAAGATGATGAAGGCTTAGCTAGGAGTACTTTTTTGTAACCATTAGTGTAGGATGGTTGTTGTGTGACTCCTTGTAACCCTTGTGATCATCTAGTGGATTGGACTGACGTGAAGTGCCCCGCAGACGTAGGAGTGGAGCTCCGAACTGCGTAAACAATTCTGGTGTCTGGTTCCTGTTTATTGCTTTATTGTTTTATGCCTTTTATTTATCTTTTCTAATTAATTAATATGTTCAGATAAATAATTCTTTTAAAATAAAGTAGGAACCTTAAGCTTAATTGTACATTCAAGACTCATAATACAATTTCATCTTGTATTATAACTTTGATATTTAATTACAAGATAATGTAAAAAGAAGACAATGGACAATGTGATGAATATAATCAACTAATGAATTTGAATGTAAGGAATCTTTGAATTGAAAAAAATAAACATAATATAACTAATAAAATTATTTCTCTTATTTAATTCATTGATAATGAATAAAGGTTTTTGAATAAAGGCATTGCAGACACCTAATTTTAAATTAAAATAGGAAATTAAAATTAAAAAAATTCTAAAATTAAAATGATTCATCTCATCAAATAATTGAACGAAACATTTTTTAATTTCCATTATAGGCATAATTACTTTATTAGCTCTTATTAGTGTGTGTATATATATATATATATATATATATATATATATATATATATATATATATATTTATTGTGATAGCTAGATAAGGTTGCTTAATACACTTCAAATGGCTCCCAAAAGTGTGTTTTACCTTTTTCTTCTTGTCCTTGTCGTTGAGTTTCAGACGTCCTTTGGGCAAGGCGGCGTGAATGGAGCATATTGGTTGGCAGACGCCGGAGTTCCAGCCTCCGACATAAACTCCACTTTGTTCACTCACCTTTTCTGCGCATTTGCAAACCTTGATCCTCAAACCAACAAGGTCACCCTTCCCTCTGCATCATTTTCCCAGTTCACACCCACCGTCCGCCGCAAAAACCCTTCCGTCAAGACCCTCCTATCCATTGGCGGCGGAAAAGTCCACCCCGCCACTTTTCCGGCCATGGCCATCCAACCCAGTTCCCGGAAATCGTTCATAGATTCCTCCATTTCCGTAGCTAGAGCTAACGGGTTTTCTGGGCTGGACCTGAACTGGGAATATCCAAGAACCACGAATCAAATGGCTGATCTGGAGTCTCTCCTGAAAGAATGGCGTGCCGCAGTGGCTGCCGAAGCCGCCAGCTCCGGCCGGTCACCGCTGCTCTTAACGGCGGTGATTTACTACTTATCCAGAATTAACGAATTGAGTTATCCCGTCCAGGCTATCCAAAAAAACCTGGATTGGGTAAACGTGATGGCGTACGATTTCTACGACCCAAGCTATTCAAATGTAACCCGACCCCATTCTGCCCTCTACGATCCCGCCGGCCTGTTTAGTTTTGGCAATAGGATTGAGCTATTGTTAGTGGCGGGGCTTTTGGCGAAGCTTTTGTAAACTGCACAGGATCTCAATTTGGCTCTTTCTAAAGAAGGTAATTAAGCTATCCTGATCTTTATGTGCGTGTTTTAATTATAGCATCTATCAAATTTTTTGGTATTGAATAAGTGCTGTGAACATTCAGTGTGTGTATATATATATATATATATATATATATATATATATATATATATATATATATATATATATATATATATATATATATATATATATATATATATATATATATATATATATATATATATATGAGATGGTGTATTCTGGATCTAGATCCACCTTACAAGGTAGACTCCTGTCCGCCTATTCTTTAGTATTTTATGCATATATATTCATTATGATATTTAGTCTTTTTTTTTTTTTTTTTTTTTTTTTTTTGGTTTAATGCAGCTAAACAAACATGGGGAGCATGAAACACAAATCTCCCGTCTTCTACTATTATTATGCAATATAATAAATCCAAGTTTATATGCTTGTACATAATTTGGATGATTAATAAATAAACGGTTATAATTGTTGGTTGTGCCTGTTGACCGTTAGCTCTTAACCGCTGTGTTACTGACAATTTTGAAGTATAGAGTAAAACAAGGAAAATAGTAAAGGTAGATCAGATATAAGAGAGATATCAATGAAAAATAGAATCAACCAGTCTTCTTCATCGTTCACCAAAAAAAAAAACCAGTCTTCTTCATCGCTTCCTTAATCATAACAATAAATACAAAACCATTTTTGTTGTTATAACACTCTCCCTTGGATGTTATTTTGCCATAAACATGTCTCGTTAAAAACTCTCTAGAAAAATCTTGTGGGAAAAATCTAGTCGAGAAAAGCGTACATGAAATATAGATAATCATGTGTTGCATTAGTTGCCTCATTAAAAACCTTACACTAGAAAAATCCCGTCGGAAAAAAACTTAGTTAAGGAAAAAGAGTATAATCATAATCTTCTGGGTTTAATCTTCAGGATTGTAAGAATTGTTGGTCTTCTGGACTAATAATTTATGTGTACCGAGATGTTGTTGCTCCCCCTGAAGACAACGTAACCTTCCTGATTGCCTCGTTAAAAACCTTTACTTAAGAAAACTCTGTGGGAAAAAAACTTAGTTAAGAAAAAAGAGTACAACCATAAGCCTTTAAGGCATAATCTTCAGGATTGCGATTTGTGTACTTTTTGTCTTATTATATTACAAAGTCCAATACTTATTAAACTCTTCTGTAGGCATAATCTTCAGGATTGTGATTTGTGTACTTTCTGTCTTATTATATTACAAATACTAAGTCCAATACTTATTAAACTCTNTGTTTATATATATATATATATATATATATATATATATATATATATATATATATATATATATATATATATATATATATATATATATATATATATATATATATATATATATATATATATATATATGTAGATGGTGTATTCTGGATCTAGATCCACCTTACAAGGTAGACTCCTGTCCGCCTATTCTTTAGTATTTTATGCATATATATTCATTATGATATTTAGTCTTTTTTTTTTTTTTTTTTTTTTTTTTTTTTTTTTTTTTTTTTTTTTTTTTTTTTGGTTTAATGCAGCTAAACAAACATGGGGAGCATGAAACACAAATCTCCCGTCTTCTACTATTATTATGCAATATAATAAATCCAAGTTTATATGCTTGTACATAATTTGGATGATTAATAAATAAACGGTTATAATTGTTGGTTGTGCCTGTTGACCGTTAGCTCTTAACCGCTGTGTTACTGACAATTTTGAAGTATAGAGTAAAACAAGGAAAATAGTAAAGGTAGATCAGATATAAGAGAGATATCAATGAAAAATAGAATCAACCAGTCTTCTTCATCGTTCACCAAAAAAAAAAACCAGTCTTCTTCATCGCTTCCTTAATCATAACAATAAATACAAAACCATTTTTGTTGTTATAACACTCTCCCTTGGATGTTATTTTGCCATAAACATGTCTCGTTAAAAACTCTCTAGAAAAATCTTGTGGGAAAAATCTAGTCGAGAAAAGCGTACATGAAATATAGATAATCATGTGTTGCATTAGTTGCCTCATTAAAAACCTTACACTAGAAAAATCCCGTCGGAAAAAAACTTAGTTAAGGAAAAAGAGTATAATCATAATCTTCTGGGTTTAATCTTCAGGATTGTAAGAATTGTTGGTCTTCTGGACTAATAATTTATGTGTACCGAGATGTTGTTGCTCCCCCTGAAGACAACGTAACCTTCCTGATTGCCTCGTTAAAAACCTTTACTTAAGAAAACTCTGTGGGAAAAAAACTTAGTTAAGAAAAAAGAGTACAACCATAAGCCTTTAAGGCATAATCTTCAGGATTGCGATTTGTGTACTTTTTGTCTTATTATATTACAAAGTCCAATACTTATTAAACTCTTCTGTAGGCATAATCTTCAGGATTGTGATTTGTGTACTTTCTGTCTTATTATATTACAAATACTAAGTCCAATACTTATTAAACTCTTTTGTGGCTCTGTACTGGGTATCTTTTTTTGAGCCTTTTTTATCCAGTTATTCTTTTAGGTCGGTCCATGTGGCCCAAACTTAGTATAATATCCATCACTACCTTCATCAAAAAGTTCATATTTAATTTGGACCATTGTAACACAAAGGTCCAAATTTGAGCTCATTTAAGATGGATATATATGGGTGTGTTGATATTGAGCCAACCACATATTATCTCAGTCATTATACGGTGGACTATGGTCACAAAACGCCGTCTTTTCATTAAGTAAAATAAACGGCTGCCGTAAGTCTTAACGGAGCTCTGTAAAGGATATTACAGTTCATCTCAAAAGATACTGTCTCACATTTGTTTTTACATTATCAAATGAAACTGTAAGTGTGTTGAAAGGAAACTGCAGTGTATAAAAAATGAAACTGAATAACAGTTTCACATATTTGAGTATATATTGTCCAATGAAACTGTAGTTATATCGAAATGATATTGCAGTTGTGTTGAAAGGAAACTGCAGTGTATTATAAAAGGATCTGTAGTTGTGTTGAAAGGAAACTGAATAACAGTTTTACATATTTGAGTGTATAATGCCGAATGAAACTGTAATTATATCGAAAAGGAATTGTAGTTGTATTGAAAAGAAATTGCAATTGTGTTGAAAGTGAACTACAGTTGTATTGAAAGGGAACTATAGTATATATGAAATGAAAGTTAACGGCGCGGAACGAAGACGTTTTAGCCGTTTGTTTTCATTAATCAAAACAACGTCGTTTTGATGCATGGACCACAATTCATTGTGGACCGCGGTCCACAGTAAATTAAAATTTGCGATATTATCTTTGTTCAACACTTGTAATTTTTTTTGAGTACTACTATTGACTCTGTTACAATGTAGTATCTGTTCATAACTACTTTCTCAACTAAATGAAGCACAAAGACCCAATATCGCCTCCACTGAGACTCGAACCTATCCCCTCTCATGTGGGTGCAACCGGGTGCCTCTTTATTATTATTATTTTAAAATTTTAAAATTTGCGAGAGAGAGAGAGGGGCCGTGATTGAGATGTCTGCTTAGGAAATGCATGCAATGAAATATAGACGTCTAATAAGGAGATAAGTAAAAAGAAAAAAGAAATGGTCCATTGCACATAGGACACACATCTGAGATGACAATTGGAATTTGTCGTTTAAGATCAGAAACTGATATATGCATGGAGTAAAACTTGTCATATATTGTGATTTTATTAATATAAAAGAAAGAAAGTAATAAAATTGATGGTTCATTTTATGATCTGTATTAATAAAAATTAAATATGTGATTACAATGTAACAAAAAAAATGTCAAATAGATACTAATAAACTTATCGCTTTTATGCAATTAAGTCACTAATGAAATTAAAAAGTGCGCAACTATGTGCAATTACTAGTTGTCAAAGAAAAAAGTGCAATTACTAAGAGTTGGAAAATTCCAGGCTAGGCTCGGAATTTTTGTATTTATTTATATTTTTTTATATAAAATAATTATAAATTCACCTTTTTTTTTTTGGCTCTCGGTGCTTCAAAATACTACTCATAGTCATCTCCAACGGGTTCTCTAGCTCAAAACTCAGCCCAAAATGTTCCAAACCGCTCAATTCCTTATTCTTGAGGGTAAATGTACTTATGACTCAAAATAGCACAAATAAGGCATAATCCTCACAAAATTTGGAGAAATTCAAGAATAAAATAACTTAAATAAGGGGTAAAAATATAGATAATAAAACACTTATCAAGTAGTCATCTAGTGGTTAAGAAACTATATTTAAAATTAGAGTAAATACCAGTGGAGGTCCTCCGTCTTTGATGGCACCGTCACTTTTAGTCCTTAACTTTTAAATTAACCACTCTTAGTCCTCCGACTTTGATGGCACCGCCACTTTTAGTCCTCAACTTTTAAATTAACCACTTTTAGTCCTCTTACTTTTTGTTTCTAGCCACTTATGGTCCTTCCTTTAAAATTGGACATCTAATGTCATTTTTTCAATGACAATTCAGTCATTTGGTCCAAAATTTAGTGTTAACAAAGGAGAGTGGAGAATAGGATTTCTTCAATTATTTTGATGATGAAACATAATACTTAATACATTAATTATGAAATGACTGAATTGCCCTTGAGAAAATGACATTAGATGTCCAATTGTAAAGGGAGGACCATAGGTGGCTAGAAACAAAAAGTAAGAGGACTAAAAGTGGTTGATTTAAAAGTTATGGACTAAAAGTGGCGGTGCCATCAAAGTCGGAGGACTAAAAGTGGTTGATTTAAAAGTTAATGACTAAAAGTGGTGGTGCCATCAAAGTCGGGGGACCTCCACTGGTATTTACTCTTTAAAATTCAACTTTCAATGACAAGTTGGAGGTGCTTGAATTAGGGTTCGATTGGACTCTTTGTGCACAAAAACATACTCAGTATATTTTAGTGTTGAATTTTGAAGTTGAGCATACCCGATTTACACTTTTCATGAAGCTGGGGTAACTGGGTTATCAAATTATTTAAAAAAAAAAAAAAAAAAAAAAAAGTGCTTGGACTTAGGTCGTTTCAACATCCATCTCCATCTCTGGGCCCATATAACCTACAACATAATTGGGCCACACACATCAAACGGCCCATTTTCCTAAGCCTATAATAAAATCTCAAACTGAGGTTCTGTAACCTAGGGTTTTGAATTCAGCTAGCAGCTCTCCGTTCCAAGCTAAACCGACCGTGAAAATGGTGACTTTCTAACACTCTACTGTGATTTTTCCGTCGTTTTTTTTTTCTATACAATATTTTTAAAAGGCTTTGTAGCTAATCATGTTTCTGTCTTCATGTATCTGTATAGCCGTCCCACAAGACCTTCATGATCAAGAAGAAGCTGGCGAAGAAGCAGAGGCAGAACCGACCCATTCCGTATTGGATCCGAATGAGGACCGACAACACCATCAGGTTGATCCTCAGTCCCAAATCTTAATTTTTACTTAATTTTAATTCAAATCTATTTCAATTTTGTGATTAATTTCTAAACCCTAGATCATGGTGTTTTGTTGTTCAGGTACAATGCTAAGCGCAGGCATTGGCGTCGCACCAAACTAGGGTTTTAAGGTGGATGTGGATGTTGTACTCCTAGACTTCCATAATGGAAAAAATTGCTATTTTTATGGATTAGTTTACTTGTGGGGAAATGAGTTGGTATTTTTATTGATGTTTTAGGAAATTATCATGTATGGATCTAAAGTTTTTGGATTTTTTCAAGTTACAGTGATGGAATTTTCAAATTATGATGTTATGTTAAATGATTTTGCAATTTGTAATTACTTTTCTTCACATTTGGTAGGTAATTAGGATATCTTTGATTTATTAATTGATTGGAAGTGGAATGTCTTTCAACAGTCTTGGCTAATTCATTGAAATTCATTTGAAGGGTAAAGCTCTTGATTGTTTTCTTTGTTAAACAAGTGTTTAATTTTTAAGCTTAGGAATAGGATACTTCTGTTGTGTTATCATGGAGCTGCCTCATCTGCCATTCAAGATTTTAATAATCTTTTAAGGTTAGGAATTTGCAGTTCTGTTTTGTTTGTTTCTGTTTCTTTCAACATCCATCTTCTTTATGCTTTATAGTGTGAAGTATCTTAACAATACTCTAGGTTTGAGTAGTAGTATTTGTATGAGTGATTGTAAAAAAAATATTGTTTTAGGGATAAATGCAACTTCTCCGTGGTCTTTGTAGAGGGCAAGTAAATTTTAGTGTTTCAGGTTAAGTCCAATTTATGACAGTGTGCCTTCTTAGCAAGTATTTAGTTGAGCATAGGGATACTTCTGGTGTGGTATCTTGGAGCTAATTTATCGGCCTTTAGTAATCCTTAAGGTTGTGAATTTGCAGGTCTATTTTGTTTCTTTCAACACCATCTCCTGTATTTGTAGAGCGATAGTAAAATGATGTTTCAGGGCAAGTAAAATGTGAATTTTATTGTTTCAGGTCAAATGCAATTCATGATTAAGTACATGAGAAGTGTTGTAAGAATAATTGCAAGGGATTACAAAATGGTGATAGGTTTTTGTGGATGAAGGCATTTGAGTACCATTCATAAACATTTGAGATTTAGTTGAGGATTATTACTTCTCATTGAGGGTTCATGAGATTCTGGTTGCTATTAGTCAGTTTTTACTTATGTTACTCCGAAACTTTCAAGGTTAGCATTTTCAATTACTTTATAAAATGTTTTAAATGCGTTTTTTCAATTTTAAATATTGTGTGTGTGTGTGTGTATATATATTCATATTCGGGGACGGGGAGGGTATCCTCGTTTCCCAAAAATTTTCCCCATCCTCGTCACCCAATTGGGGTGGTTATGATCACATGCGAAGAAAGGACAATATAGTTCCAAAGTTTTTCGTTGCTGGCCTCCCAAAGTTTCCAACACAATAACATCAAGCAAAGCTCATTAGTGTTCAGAGAATTGAAGTTGTTTTCCAACCAACCCATAAGGGATTGACTATCCCTAAATGCAACACCACTCAGGTTCTCCCAATAGCTTCTGGCAAGTGGGCAACAAACAAATATATGGTGGGCAGATTTATCCTCAGTATTGCGAAGTTGACATAAGGTTGGCACCTACACACGTTTGGATGTTGATTTAAGAGCCATCTCATACACTCCATCTATACCCATTCTTCAAAATAGATTGAGCCTCAAGAATACTATGCCAAACAAGAGAATGATTTCCCCCCTCGAAAAAAGAATTACGAGGGAAGTAGTTAGTTTTAAAAACTCTAGAGAGCAAAGAATTGGGATTTTGAATTAACCTCCAAACTTGTTTACCTAATAAAGACACATTGAATTCTCTAATCCTTCTAAAACTCAGTCCACCCCATTGTTTAGGAACACAAAGGGCTTCCCATCTAATTCCCCTACTCCTTTAGCCCTCGTAAGTCGTAACCCCACAAAAAACCATTCATAGCATGCTCTATCTTTCTACCCATCTCTACAGGAATTAAAAACACAATCATGACATAATTAGGCATGGATTGAATGACATTTTTAAGGAGTATCTCCTTTCCCGCTCTTGAAAGAAATCTGTTTGTCCAGCTCTTAATTCTACCCAAAATCTTTTCCTTAATGAAACTCAAAATCTCCCTCTTGTTTCTACCCATCAAGGAAGGTAAGCCTAAGTAGTTCCTACTAATATTCCCCTCTCTCATACCTATAATCCCATAAATAACCCCTTTAACATCACTAGCAACATTTTTACTAAAGGTCAGGGTGGATTTGAAATAGTTCAAAGTCTGGCCCGAGACCTCATCAAAAGTATCAATAATGTTTCTAAGCACAAGAGTCTCAGTGATAGAAGCTTTGCAAAAAGATATAACAATCATCCGCTAAGAAAAGGTTTGAAATCGTGCGAGAGCACCCCTAGTGATAGAAACACCATGTAGCAGACCCTCACTAATTTTCCTTTGAATCATGGAATGAAAAGCTTCTAAAACAAAGATAAAAAGATAGGGAGAAATATGATCTCCTTGGCAAAGCCCTCTCCCTGGACAAACATAACCAATTTTCCTCCCTTCTAAGAGAATTCTAAAATCAACAGTGGAGATCATCTCCCAGATTAGATTGACCAGATGACTAGAAACCCCCATTCTTCGTAGAATAGCACACAGAAAGTCCTAGTTAACACGATAAAAAGCCTTACTTATGTCTAACTTGACACCCACAAAACCAGCATTTCCCTGTCTCTTTCTATTAAGGTAGTGATTGATTTCAAAGGCTAACATGACATTATCAGTTATCAATCTCCCGGGGACAAAGGCAGTTTGGGATTCAAACACCAGATTATGAAGGAGAGGCTTAATGCGATTTGCAAGTATTTTGGACAACAATTTGTATGGGATGTTACAAAGGGAAATTGGCCTGAGATCACTCATAGATTCAAGTTTCATTTTTTTATGGGAATGAGGATGATATATGTAAAATTAAGCCTCCCGGTAACTTCCAAAACTGAAAACACTCATCACAGAAAATTAAAAGATCATGGGTACGTATAAATACAAGATTTTTTATGGGCTAAATATATGTCAGTTGCAAGAATATTGGAGACAGAGTAGGTTGTTTTGTGTGTTATACCACAGCCTGGGGTTCCCCCCTCCCTTCTGTATTTCAAAAAAAAAAAATTATTATAATATGGATAAATAAAAGATATTTTGAGTGAGTTGTTTCATTATGACAAAAACTTGAGAGAGTTATCTCATTATGACAAAAACTTGTGTGAGACTGTTTCATGGACAAGGGATCCATGAGATGGATTGTGATGTGTTGAGTTAAGATAAAAATGCAATATTTATATTGGAAAATGTAATACTAACCAGAAATAAAGTGTTATGGAGTATTTATTTGAAAAACTATTATACTTTCGAAAAAAAGTGTAATACTTTTATATTTTAATTAAGTATTATATTTTTTCTGTTATTACATTTTCATATTGACGCGATCTATCTCAACAAGACAAGATAATGTTGTGTATAGTGTTTGATTTGAAATCTCACCATAAATAATCATGAGATGAGAAGCTCAAAGCTAGGTAAACTCAATCCTATTATTGACAATCTGAAGATAGAGGGCACGAAACGACAGATTTAGTCAAATTTAATCGATCTAGGATATAGTTCTCGAAATGGTAGACTTAGGCAAATTTAATTGATTTTGGATTCCAGAGGAATTTAAAATATAGTCCGAGAATTTGAATTTGAGGATGGTACAAAATTGTGAAATCATCATATTTCATCTTGGGTGGGGGGGGGGGGGGG
>NC_044928.1:949692-986914 GCF_003576645.1 Ipomoea triloba
GGGGGGGGGGGGGGGGGGGGGGGGGTTGGTTGTTA
Source organism: Ipomoea triloba (assembly GCF_003576645.1). Lineage (NCBI taxonomy): Eukaryota > Viridiplantae > Streptophyta > Magnoliopsida > Solanales > Convolvulaceae > Ipomoea > Ipomoea triloba. The sequence continues at coordinate 949,728 of NC_044928.1, forward strand.
GAATAGTAACAAATTCAACATTTGGTTTTTATTCATGAGAAGCAAGGTTTTTAGTCAATTTTTTTCCTGCAAAACAAGGGTTTTTTATTGGAGAATTTTTTTTTAAAAAAAAAGCACTGGATTGTGCGTTAAGGTGCACTTTGCGCCCCCATTGTTGCTTTCTTTTTCCTTTTTTATTTTAAATTGTTAGATTTTTTTTTATTTTGCTTTTCTTTTTCTCTTCTATTTTTATCTCTCTTACATGTCACTTAAAAATTGTGTAAAATTTTTAGGGAAAAGTGTCAAATTTTTATTTTGCTTTTCTTTTAAATTGTTAGATTTCTGCGGCGAATAGTGCTTCCGAGGCGGAGCCTAGGTAGAGAGTCGGATTAAACCCAGACAAAAATCGAGGGCGGCGGCCATGGCCGCCGTCCTCGCTTCAGATGGTTCAGATCTGGACCTCATATATGCTCCAGATCTGGAAGACAGCCATGGCTGTCTGGTGAGACAGTCATGGTTGTATAATTTTTTTTAGACGGCCATGGCTCTCAAACGGCCATGGTCGTCGTTTTTGGATAGCTGTTGCTGTCGCCGGACAGCTGTCCGGGGAAGGAGACAGCCACCGGCTCAACAGCCGGTGGCTGTTTAATAATAAAAATAAAAATAATCAAAAACTTCTAAATAAAAAATAATAATAAAATAAAAGTAAAAAAATCATTAAAAAATAAAATTTTTAAAGAGGGACACATGTCAGCTCCGTGTTGCACTAACTTGCTAATCAAGTAATTTTGGAGCTAATTGAACATTTTAGCAGGTTTAAGGGGTTTAAATGGAGTTTTTTTTAGTTAGGGGATCCAATTGCACTATCCATTTGACTTAGGGGGCCAATTTGACACTTTTTCCAAATTTTTAACTATATGATGCTCTAAAAAGAAGACCACACTAAACACGAAATTTGAGTGTTTGCTCGGCTCTCTTATCTGAAAAGTTTCTGTTTTCTCTGTCTGAAACTCTGCAAATATTGAATTATTACCATGGCTTCCTTTTTTCTTTTTTTTTTTTTTGGCAAATATTGCAATGGCTTCCAGCTGTTCCTCTCTCATTTCTTCTTATCTCCACGAATTTAACTTTCTCACCTCTCTGCAAAACCCATCTTAATTACCTCTTCTACACCACCACCGCCAATGGCTTTTGCTGCTGTGACCATTTTAATGGACACTCTCCACCAACACTTCCCCCAACCCACTCCTCGTTTCCCTCTTCGCAACAAAACAAAGGTCAAATTACTTTACAAACATCTTTCTTCTTTGCAAACCTGTCTTGAACAAGATTTCAAAGTGGGGGAGTGTGATGAAGCAATCAAAGCTTTGGAAGCACAAATGAGAGATGTCTCCGTTGAACTAAGGTTCCAAATTGAACACCAATTGAGATTGTTTTACCTGGGGAAATCCATGAAGGTTAGGCTTCACTCTGCTCAGAAGCTTCTCCCAATCTTGAATCGAGCAATTAAAGACATAAAAACTATGGATTTCGATTCTATGTTGCGCATCTTACCCAAGCACTTCATGCTGCCTGTATCAGGCATGCCTGCTCATATAAAGAAAAGGGTTAAATCTTTTTGCACACAGCATCATACTATCTTTTATCGTCATAATATCTATTATAAAAATTTATATAGAAAAGAAGAAAGTAATGATGAACAGGAGAGCAAAGATGAACAAGACAGCAAGGATGAAGAAGAAAGCGAGGATGAGAAGGAGAGTGAAGATGAACAAGAGAGCAAGGATGAGCAAGAGAAAAAGGGGGAACTAAAGAGCAAGGATGAACAAAGGAGGTGTATGTTGTATGAAGCAGAAAGTATAATCAGACAAGAATTGAGAGCTTCTTATCTCAATAAATACATGAAGCAACGGATTGAGGCTAGGCAAAGGATTCGTCAAATCTTCACACAAGGAATTAAGCTCACATCCTACATCAAGAAAGAGCTGTTGAAGGTTAAAAATGCTGCATACCACCAATCCAAAATCTCACAAAACAACAATCCTGCTTCTCCTACAGGCGGCAACATTACAGTTGGTGATGATTTGTTGCAGCATACTTCAAAGCCTGCAATCAAAATGGTGGGCTGCGATGATGAGTTCAACACGATAATGGACAACCTGAAGCAGCAATCCTCAAACCGAGAAATTGTCTCAATTGTGGGGATGGGAGGCATCGGTAAAACCACCTTAGCTAGAAAAATTTATGGAGATGCTTCAATCATTTCTCACTTTGATTGTCAAGCTTGGGTTACTATCTCACAGGAGTATAATTCGAGACAAGTGTTCCAAGGCCTTCTTCATTCTCTTGGCCGAGGGGTCTGTAAAAACGATGAAACTACCAACACTGAATTGGCTGAGCTAGTATACAGATGTCTAAAACATCAAAGGTATTTGATTGTTATAGATGACACATGGAGTATAGATGTTTGGGGTGATTTACAGAAATGCTTCCCGGATGACAACAATGGAAGTCGAGTCTTATTGACCACTCGACTAAAAAATGTAGCTGCATACGTCTCTGCAGGTAGTGGTTTTTGTCATAACAAGTGTTTTTTGGGATCATATGAAAGTTGGGATCTTTTTTGCAAGGTGTTGTCTGAGAGAATAATTTTGTCCCCTAAATTTGACATAATTGCTAGAAAGATAGTAGACAAATGCAAAGGATTACCTCTTGCAATTACTGTGGCTGCTGGACTCCTCTCAAACTCCAAAAAAACAATTAATGAATGGGAGAGTATTGCAAAAAATATTCCTACATTAAGTTTAGATCATTCTAATCAGCTGTGTGACATCATTCATTTGAGTTACACCTTCTTACCCCATCATCTTAAGCTTTGTTTTCTGTCATTTGGGTGTTTTCCAGAAGACTATGAGGTTTATGAAGATGTGATTGTTAACTTTTGGGTTTCAGAAGGATTTCTAAAGGTTTTGAGGTCTGAGAGGTTAGAAGATGTGGCAAGGAAATCCTTACAAGATCTTGTAGATAGAAATCTTGTTCTAATTTGTGAACAGAGAAATATAATAGCAGGTGGATTATCAAAAGCATATCAAATGCATGATGTCTTACGTGAATTAGCCTCGAGAGAAGCCCAGAAGGAGAATCTATTATATTCTAAGCAGGGTAATGGCATGGGTTTGAGGTATAAGATAATTCCGCGACTAAACTCTTCTCGTATATCTCAACCATGGAGTACTACTCAATCAAGAATTTGTAGTTACAAGTCTTTAACTCATTCTAGCAACACCTCTTCATTCATTGATGTATACGGCTACACTAAGCTGGTGCATATGCATTCTAAGTTCTTAAGGGCATTGGTGCTACATGGATTCCTCAATATTTTACTGGAGATTGCAGGTCTAGTGCATTTGAGATGGTTAAAAATTGCTTGTGACTTGAATATCTATTCTCTACCTTTGTTCATGTTAAGGAATCTACAGAAGCTAGAACTTCATAGTTATTCATCCTGTGATTCCCTTGATATCTGTGGATTACCTCAACTAAGGAATCTCTCTATTAGGGAAGGCATTGCATTAGTTCCACCAAGATCAGTTCATCATAATTTGGAGAGGATTAGATTTTTGGATTATAGGAGTTGTACTGAGGAGCTGTTTGTGAGAATTCCCAATGTAAAGACATTGGGAGTTACTAGCACTCATCATTCAGAACGCAAAGCTCACAATTGGTTTGAAAGCCTTGCCTATTTATATAAATTGGAAGAACTGTTGTTTTGTGGCATAGATCTTCAACCCGAGTTTAAAACTCTTCATTCTGTGGGGATATTGAGCCTAGATAAGTTTTTGCCAAATCTTAAGAAGTTGCAACTCTTCGATACGAATTTAAGATGGAAAGATGTGGATCTTATTGGTACATTGTCTAAGCTCGAGGAACTCAAATTGAGAGCTTGGTCTGTTCATGGCCGAAGATGGGAACCTAGAGACGGAGGGTTTCATGGATTAAAGTTCTTGGCCATGACTAGTTGTGATCTACAATGCTGGGAAGTCACTAGTGGTCATTTTCCTGTCCTTGAGTATCTAGCCTTCATGTACATGGGTTACAACGGTGTAAAAGAGATTCCTAGTGATTTTGCAGATATAGCTACTCTCAAGTCTATCAATTTATTTGAATGTTCAAACCAGTTTATGTCTTCTGCCAAGCGTATTCAAGAAGAGCAGCGAGAGTACGGAAACGACGCATTAGTTGTTGATATGTAAGGTAAGATTTCTAGCTATCTTTATCTATAAAAAAACGTTGAAATAAGATTATAATCTTTTTAATCCTTAATTATAAGATTATAATCTTTTTAATCCTTAATTATAATAATCCAAATTTATTTCAAATTCAATGATTAATTTCTAAACCATAGATCATGATGTTTTGCTTTTCAGCCAGGGGGATGCCAATAGGAGGTATTCAAGAAGAATTGAATGAAAATGAGCTGCCTTTATACTTTCATAACAGGTAAGTTTTGTTTTTAAATGTATTATTAGCTTACTAAATTGGTTGGGGAAAACAGTTGGTAGTGTTGTTAAACTGTTAAATAAATGAGTTTATTAGCTATTACAGCTTTAAACTGTTAAATAAATCTAACATTGGGCATTGTAATTAAAATATGAACTAAATGGGGGGGGATTTGGCATAGGGTTGTGTAAGTAAAAGATTAAGTACGAGGAAGCTCACATGGGTTGGGAGATTTAACATGGAGATGTGTAATTAAAAGATTAAGTATGTGGAAGGTCACATGGGTTAGGGGATCTAACATGGAAATGTGTGATTAATACAAAGAAAGGTATAGAGCTTTGATTTACTTTTGCTTTCGTCCCCTTTGAACTGCAGAACTTCAACTTTCTCTTCTCTCTGCTAAACCAAATTAAAGCAATAATCCATCTTAATTAGCTCTTCAATTCCATCTACAACATTACCAGCTATGGCTTTTGGGGCTGTAACCATTTTAATGGACACACTCTATCAACACTTCCTCCAACCCACACCCCTTTTCCCTCCCCGCAACAAAACAAAGGTCAAATTACTTTACAAAAATCTGTCTTCTTTGCAAACCTGTCTTGAACAAGATTTCAAAGTGGGGGAGTGTGATGAAGTAGTGAAAGCATTGGAAGCACAAATGAGAGATGTCTCAGTTGAACTAAGGTTCCAAATTGAACACGAATTGAGATTGTTTTACCTGGGGAAATAAATGAAGCTTAGGCTTCACTCTGCTCAAGTGACATGTAGTAACTCTCGCAAATGAGATGTTATGAGATTGAGCCACAGTAAATGTCATATTGAACAGATAGAGTCAATAATACTCACACAAATTTTTTTAGGAGCACTTGCTTCTTCTTCTTCTTTTTTTTTTTCCTACTTCAAATAATTTGAGGAGATAATTTAACTTTTTTCCAAAAAAAAAAGAAAAAAAGAAAAAAGAGATAACTAACACCAATATAGCAATGCAAGTGGATGAACAAGAAGTCAAAAAACATGCACCAATGGGCCATGTGAAAGGAAGACATAGAGAGGTTGCACTAATAATTGATGTCTCTTGTTCATCCACTTGCATTATTATTCACTTATTCAATTTAGTAGTGTGATTGGAAAAAAACAAATTTTATTTTTTAATTAAATAATTATTATAATTATACAAAAAGTTTACTATGTACAAAAAAGTTTAATTTGATCAAAATTGGCTTGTTTCCTTCAATGATGTGACATTGTGATTTATCAATGATGTATAGTATTTATATTCCAACAGTATAGTCATTTAAAATTTATGTATCAAGCCATATAGTATTAATTTAGATTTAGAAAATAAAAACCTAACTACTTATATCACCGAATATAACAACAACGATAATCAAAATTATAAATTAGACCCGAAAAAGCGTCTGAAATTAAAATTCAATATTCAAATTCATATGCTGCAATATCCTTATAATCTAATCAACTTTGGATACAAAACCTGGGTGGGGAACATCACATTAATAGCTTTATTATAATAATAAATTAAGCCACTAACCATATCGCAAGGCAATTAAAATTTTTAGACAGCTCTTATTCATATCCTGTAAATGATAGTGCTCAGACACAATCAATCAATTATAGACCAAAGCTATAGCTTTACTTTTGCTTTTCTCTTTTTGCTCTATTTTCTCAAAAGTAAAGTTGCAGTTTCCTACTTTCCTTCGTCCTAAAGTCTAGTCTGCAATAATAGGAAGAAAGTAAGGGAAAAAATGCTTCGATTTAAATATAGATTATGATTTAAGGGATTAAAACTGGATCATTTGATATTTTAGACATGTATTTACTTTTCTATAAGGTGAATATCGGATTACAGTTGTTATACCGTGGACCATGGTCCAGACTGCATTGTGGACCATGGTCATGGCTGGTACTGCAGTTGTGTTAAACTGATACGGCAGTTGTGTTGAAAGAAAACTGCAGTTACACGAAACAGATGCCGTTTCATCCATCTGGAAATGCAGTTGTGTTGAAAGGTAACTGCAATTGCACGGAATGGATACCGTTTCATCCGTATGTTTTCATTAATCAAAACGACGCCGTTTTGATGTCGTGATCCACAATCCATTGTGGACCGCGGTCCACAGTATAATTTGCGATCGGATTAAGACTTATGAGATATAAAAAAATATAAACAATTCTCAAGTTGCTCTATCAAGAATTTCTTTTTTAAGTTGTGTAACTGAAAACTTTATCTAAATAGACATTTTCCAGTATTTACAGCAGATAACATCAGAAAATACTACAATGATGAAATTACCATTCATTGCTTGTTTGATTAGTTGCTTCCAACTCAGATGCAACAATTCATGAAGGACTAAAATTGCATTTTTTTTTTAAAAAAAAGCCTTGTCTTTATCCTATACTCTGCTCTGCAAATTTTCCTCTCTCATTTCTTCTCATCTCCACAATTTCAACTTTTTCCCCTCTCTGCAAAATCCATCTTAATTACCTCTTCCATCACTGGCTATGGCGGCTTTTGGTGCTGTAACCATTTTAATGGACACACTCCATCGACACTTCCTCCAACCCACACCCCTTTTCCCTCTTCGCAACAAAACAAAGGTCTCTTCTCTTTACAGAAATCTCTCTTCTTTGCGAACTTCTCTTGAACATGATTTCAAGTTGGGCGAGTAGGATGAAGCAATCAAACCTTTGAAAGAACAACTGAGAGATGTGTCGGTTGAACTAAGGTTCCAAATAGAACACCAATTGAGATTGTTTTACCTGGGGAAATCCATGAAGCTTAGGCTTCACTCTGCTCAAAAGCTTCTTCCCATTTTGAATAGAGCAATTAAAGGCGGCATACAAACTATGGATTTCAATTCTGTGATGGAGATCCTAAGGAAGCACTTCACGTTGCCGGTATCAGGCATGCCGCCTCATATATACAAAAGTGTCAAATCTTTTTGCAGGCAGCATCAACGCTTTCTCTATGGAAAACAAGAGAGTGATGATGACGAGGAATGCCGGCTTAGGTACTTCATATGGCGCGTGTCGTCTCAAATAAAGAAAAAGGTGAAATCTTGTTTCAGACGGGAAAGGAAAAGCGAGAGAAGGAGGTATATGTTGTTGTGTGAAGCAGAAAGTGTAATCAGACAAGAACTCAGAGCCTCTTATCTCAATAAATACATGAAACAACGGATTCTGGCTACACAAAGAATTCGTCAACTCTTCATCCAAGGAATTAGGCTCACATCAAACATCAAGAAAGAGATGTTGAAGGTTAAGAATGAATACCACCAATCCAACAACTCACAAAACAACAACAACAATCCTGCAGCTTCTCTTACAGGGCTGGAACTCGATAACATCACGGTTGGTGATTCAAAGTCTACAATCAAAATGGTGGGCTGCAATGATGTGTTCAACACCATAATGGGCAACCTGAGCCAGCAATCCTCAAAACTAGAAATTGTCTCAATTGTGGGAATGGGTGGCATCGGCAAAACCACCTTAGCTAGAAAGATTTATGAAGATGCTTCATTCATTTCTTGCTTTGATTGTCGAGCTTGGGTTACTATCTCCCAGGACTATAATCCAACACAAGTGTTCCAATGCCTGCTTCGTTCTCTTGCCCATACAGGGGCCAGTCAAAACAATGGAGCTAGCAGCTACGAATTGGCTCGTGAGCAAGTATACAGGCTTCTAAAACATCGAAGGTATTTGATCGTAGTAGATGATATTTGGAGTACAGATGTCTGGGATGATTTAATGAGATGTTTTCAGTGGAGTACAGATGTCTGGGATGATTTAATGAGATGTTTTCAGGATGACAATATTGGAAGTCGAATATTGTTGACCACTCGGCAAAAAAATGTGGCCGAGTATGCTGAATTGTTGACCACTCGGCAAAAAAATGTGGCCGAGTATGCTGATTCAGGTAATCATTTTTGCCATACCTTACCTTTTTATGCTGATTCAGGTAATCATTTTTGCCATACCTTACCTTTTCTGGATTCAAATGAAAGTTGGGATCTTTTTCAGAGCAAGGTGTGTAAGAGATTGTCCCCTGAATTTAAAAAAATTGGTAGAGAGATAGTAGACAAGTGCCAAGGATTACCTCTTGCAATTACTGTGGCTGCTGGACTCCTCTCAAACTCCAACCAAACCTTTATTCATGGATGGGAGCATATTGCAAAATGTGTCCCTGCTTTGAGTTTAGATCATTCTAATCAGCAGGGAGAAAACATCATTGATTTGAGTTACACCTTCTTGCCTCATCATCTTAAACTTTGTTTTTTGTCATTTGGGTGTTTTCCAGAAGACCGTGAGATTTATGAAAGTAAGATCGTTACTTTTTGGATTTCAGAGGGATTTCTAAAGGTTTTGAGGTCTGAGAGCTTGGAATATGTGGCAAAGAAAAATTTACAAGATCTTGTGGATAGAAATCTTGTTCTAATTTGTCGAGATAGAAATAATATAGACTTCTATCAAATGCATGATGTCTTGCGTGAATTGGCTTTGAGAGAAGCCCAAAAAGAAAATCTTTTATGTTCCAAGATGGGTTATGATATAAGTTTGAGGTGGAAGAGAAATGAATCAATAAACTCTTCCCATATATCTCAACCATGGAGTATCCAATCAAGAATTTGCAGTTACAACAATATAACTCCTACTACCAACACCTCTTCACTGATTGATCATTGGCACACTACTTCAAGACTGGTGCATGCACAATTTAAGTTTTTAAGGGCATTGCAAGTAGTTTACGGCAAGGAGATAAATGTCCATAATATTTTTCTGGAGATTGTGGGTCTAGTGCATCTGAGATACTTAGCTATTTCTTGTGAGTTAAATATTCATTATCTGCCTTTGTTCATGCTGCGGAATCTACAGGAGCTAAGAGTTCTTTATTATTCATCATGTGAACCCCTTGATATTTGGGGATTACCTCAACTGAAGAATATCATTATTTGGGGTGGCGTCGCCGGCGTTACACTAGTTCCTCCAAGATCGGTTCATCATAATTTGGAGAGCATTAAAGGTTTGGATTATAGGAGTTGTACAAAGGAGCTGTTCTTGAGGATCCCAAATCTAAGGACATTGAAAGTTATGACTAATCCTAAAATTAAATGCAAAGCTCCCGATTGGTTTGAAAGTCTTGTGTATTTATATAAAGTGGAAGCACTAGTGGTTGATGCCAAAATTGGGGAGTTTAGTGCTATTTATTCTATGGGGATGCTAAGCCTAGAGAATTTTTTGCCAAATCTTAAGGAGTTAAATTTGTCTAATACAAATTTAAAATGGAAGGATATGGATGTTGTTGGTATGTTGTCTAAGCTTGAGGACCTCAGATTGGATGCTGTTAAGGATCGAAAATGGAAACCCAAAGATGGAGGATTTGGTCGATTAAGGTTCTTAAAGATATATTCGAGTCCTCTACAATATTGGGAAGCCACTAGTAACCATTTTCCCGTCCTTGAAAAGCTAGACCTTGGTCACATAAAATTGAAAAAAATTCCTGGTGATTTTGCAGAAATAACTACTCTCAAATCAATCAGGTTAAGTGATTGTTTAGAGTCACTTATACCATGTGCTGAGCGTATTCAAAAAGAGCAACAAGAGTATGGAAACCACACATTTGTTGTTGAAATTTTCGGGTAAAATTTTAAGCTACCTTAATTTAAAAAAAAAAAATTAAATTTATATCCAAAGTTATATCAATTTCAACGATTAATTTGTAAATCATAGATGATGTTTTGTTTTTCAGATGCCAGCGGCTAGATTGCCCAGAGGTTGGCAATTAGTGAAGAAAATGCCAGCGGCTGAATTGAATTGAATTGAAGGTGTTTTTGATGACTCATGTCCATGCATGAAAATATGTTATTAAAAGCATCTGATCTGATGCCAATGATGTATCTTTTGCTTGACACAGTGCTAGCTGAGGTTGTCTGTTCATAAGTTCCATGAAGATGAGATGAGATAGATGCAGCCAACACACCACACTGTAATCTGAAGCCTTCAACATCGGTCCCCTGCTGGTACAATCTGGTATCAATATCTTCTATCTATAGTGTCCACTTAAGTTTGTCTGGGTAAAACCAAAGTCACAAATCTTAAGATACACAATTCGAATTGAGCAACAGGCAGGTTTAATTTGTTGGCTTCCAGTTTCTATGAATAACATTCGCCAAATGTATGTATTTTACATACAAGCATACCAGTACGGTAAAAACCGTAACACATTAGAGTCCTAGCTACTTTGGCCAGTCTGCAATGTTAGCTGAAAATATATGCTCATAGTAAGTGCAAATTCTTGTGATTTTTATGTGCATATATGTTTTGACCTGCTTGTATTGCTGTTTTTTGGAATGATTTGAAAGCAAACAAACACTTATTATTCGTTCCTTTTTGCTTTATATGTAGGAGGTTTTGAGTTGATAAGTTGCGGAATGAAGTAAATTGAGAGTATTTTGTACATGCATTGAAGAATTTGGGCCGACGCTAATGCTGGCATGAGGGCAAATGAAGATTCAATGACGGAAGCATCAAAGATTTCTAGTGGTTTTACAAATATAGTTATTCTCAAATCAATCAAGTTTTTGGTATTAGAGAGGTATGAACTTGTTTTTGTTGTATAAGTTATAACTTATTGGATTCTTATTATTTGTATCTATTATCTTACTTAAAAATTCTCTATCCATAGGAAGAGATAGTGATAATAAAGTCAAAAGTTGAAAAGAATTATGACTATGCATGGTAAGGAATCGGGTACTAGAGTACGAGCCATTGCAGCATTTGGGGTTTGAGTGCATTTAGTTGCACAATGTGCTTGGAACAATGTATATTGATACAGACTACATTGAATTGGAATTAGATTCTGATCTCTTTCACCATACCCGTGTGAAAAGCATTTTTATGATGATGGATCATATTAAAGATGTTTTAGCTATGCAATGACTTGATGTATCCATTATACAAGTCTTTATAATGTAAGTTCGTGTATTCATTAACTTGAAAATGTTAATTGTTTATTGATATATTACTTAACGATATTAATGTATTACTTAACGATTTTTCAGGTATCTTCAGAGATTATGCAATCAATTTGGAGTTGACTCAACTAGATTTTTGTGTCACCACAAATAGCAAAGGTCTACTCTTAATTTGAATTTTAATGTTGTGACTACATATATTGGAAACACTATGGTCACATTGAAGGACAAGACATTAATTTTAGCACTATACTATCAATCGTAAGTAATATATTCTTATGTGTTTATATAAGTGAGTTTGAATTATTACTAATTAAATTTGCAATGTATGTGCTTATAAATTGTATACAACATTAGTTGCTTCTAGTGATTAATGTTTGTTCTAGAATAATATATGTTTTTGATCCTATGGAATGTGACCGAAATATAGAACTCAAACCTGTGGTGAATATGCAAGTAAAAATATATCTATATATTTTATTTATATTATGTTTTATAATTTATAAATTGTGTTTATACATTAATGTTATTATAGGGCATTTGGATCATATATGAATCAATGGGGGCAAAAAGCAAAAAAATCTTCCTCAATGGAAGCATGTTAAGGTAAATTACAATAAGGTAATTTACTTATTAATTTGTAGTTATTAATTGTTAGCTAGATTACAAATAATATTTACTATATTTTCATTTGTAGGTATTGAATGTCGATACTATGTTATGAAGTATATGCATGAATTATGCACAAAATATTCTACATTCACTTCTTTGGATGAGGTACGTATAAATTGATACGGAGTATAAACTAAGTATTTGGTAATAATTGAATTATAATTTATTACTAATTAATATAATTAATAATTCATTTGTAGGTGTTTCAAGACACTATGACATATTTCATGGGGATGTTAACTAGTCTAGAGAATTTTTGACCAAATCTCAAGGAGTTAAAATTCTCTAATACAAATTTAAAATTGAAGGATATGGATGTTGTTGGTAAGGTGTCTACGCTTGGGAACCTCAAATTGGATAACTTTGTTATTGCAGATCAAAAATGGAAACCCAAAGGTGGAGGATTTTATCGATTAAAGTTCTTGATGATATATTGGAGTCCTCTACAATATTGGGAAGCCACTAGTAATCATTTTTCAGTCCTTGAAGATCTAGTCTTTGGTTGCATGGATTTGAAAGAAATTCCTAGTGGTTTTGCTGAAATAACTATACTCAAATCAATCTATTTAAGTTGTTGCTAAGAGTCACTTATATTATATGCTGAGCTTATTCAAAAAGAACACAAGAGTATGGAAATGACACATTTATTGTTGATATTTTAAGGTCAGATTCCTATATCTACCCTTGCTTTTCAAAAAAAAAAAATGAAATTACGATTCTATTTTTGAATCCTTATTTTTCGTAATTTTAATCCAAATTTATATCAATTTCAACCATTAATTTCTAAACCATATTTTCTTCAAAAAAAAAAATTTCTAAACCATATTCAAATGGTATGTTGCCAAGAGGTATTACCAACGCATCAATCTATGATACTTAAGGTGGATGTTGTGTTCCCTTTATACTTTCATAATGAGTAAGTTTTCTCTTTCATTTAATTTTTTTCCCAAGATCACTAATTATTTTCCCGAGTAGGGTGGGGCTTCTTGGAGTGTATGCTTTGAAAACTAGGGTTTGAGGAGGATTGGGTGAGGTTACGGTATGTATCATGGCCGGTTACTCCTACCAGGGACCCATTGTCACCGTATTTGTTCATAATATGTGCAGAGAGTAAATTATACTATGGACCAGAGTCTACCTTGCATTGTAGACCTTATTCTAAAAATAATCTTCAGATTTTGTATATGTAGTTGACACATTATGTACCTGTAGTTGACAATTTTTATACATGTAGTTATCATATATATAATGTGTTTGTAATTATCAAATTATTTGTTTACATGTACAAAAACGGTTAATTATAAATACAAAATGTGTTAACTGAAAGTACATAATTTTTGTATTAGGGTTCACAATGTAATATGAACCTTGGTCCATGGTATAACAATTGTGTGCGGAGGGTCTCTCACTTTTGTTTAAGGAAGCGAAGAGGGACAAGCACATCCATGGGGTGAGGGTTGGGCGTGGGGCTCCTCGGGTGTTTGATAAGTGTCAATTTGTACTATTTTTATGATGCATGATGATAAGTGTATTTTTATACACATTTTAACGCCATTCTTTAAACAAGTTTGTGCTTAATTTGAACCATTTATTGCATTGCATAAGGCTTATTAGTATTATTTCTCTTCTTTTAGGTGTTTTTATCTTCAATGGTAAGGGAAGTGAAGAAAAGGGATATTTTTGGATGATTTGCAGCACAAAGGAGCCCTTTTTGAGATGGTCGAGAGCATCATTGGATATTCAAAAATAAGAAGGACCGCGTTCAAGAGACAAGTGATTTTCTATCTGATGACGTTACACGGCCGTCGACATGCCCGTGTAGGGGGCCGTTCCTGAGCACAGACATCGGACGGGCACGAGAAATCCCGTACATACACACGGGCGCCCACACGCCCGTGTCATTGCTCGTGCAACGGTTCCAATCTTGCGTATTAAGTTGTCTTTTATTTTGTTCATATCTAAATTTGAAGGAGGAGAGCAAATAACGTTTTCCTAATTTTCAAGATAGCTTTCTGGCTTAGATTAGACTATTTTTCTTCAAAAGAATTGATCTACTCAACTTACATGCTTGGATTATTAGAGTGGATTCTTCGACCTCCACTTGGATTTCTCCATTAAGAGAAGTTTTTCTTTTATCTCTTGTGTTTTATTTGTGCTATGTCCTTGCTAGATACTTGTGTTTATCTTGTGTTTATATGGCTTATAAGCATGAGTAGTCGGTTGTGGGGTTTGAATTAGAGATTATCTCCTTCCTAAGTGCTAGTTATGTAGATTTTTCATAAAAGGGGAAAACCCATTTCTAGGGTTCACTCTTGTAAAGAAGGTTTCTTGGAGCTACCTTATCTGCCATTCAAGATTTTTAGGAATCTTTAATGTTGTGAATTTTCAGGTCTGTTTTGTTTGCTTTTGTTTCGTTCAACACCATCTTCTGAATTTGTGGAGTGATTGTAAAATGATGTTTCAGGGCACGTAAAATGTTATTGTTTCAGGTCAAAGTACATGCGATGTGTTGTATGAATAATTGCAAGGGATTAGTGATTTGAAAATGATGATAGGTTTTTGTGGATGAAGGCATATGAGTATCATTCATAAACATTTGAGGTTTAGTTGAGGATTACTCCCCATTGGTTCTTGAGATTCTGTTTGCTATTGGTCAGTTTTTGCTTATGCTTATCCTGAACTTTCAGGTTTAGCATTTCCGCGGTTTGGGTAACTTTATAAAATGTTTGGATCACACTTGTGGAGATCGTCTCATGGATCTTTATTGGGATTCGTGAGACCGTCTCAATAAGAAAATGTAATACTTAGAGTGGACATTTTAGTTTGGATTATCTGAAATCGAAGATTAGGTTTTGATTTATTATTAAAAATCAATTTATATTTTATAAACGGAATGATTTCAGTTATATACTCCTAGTTTATTTATATACCCAAATGCTTTTATATTTACAAATTTGTCCATATGTATATACTAAATCTTCAATTTTCTAACCCAAATTTTCACAATCGTTCTTTGTTCTCAATATTTCTTTGCGAGTTTGTGAGTTATTGTCGGGTGGCAGATGCATGTGAAGAATTCGGTTCAGTTTAGACTTATTTTAGATTGAGAAATTTGAAATATGCATAGTGGACTTGTTATTTAGATTTTCAAATTTAAATTATTAGTAAATATAAATAAATAATTATGTGCCCAAAAGAACTAGCTAGAGAATGTTTGAGTTCTCAAACCAAATAGACAAAATTGAAATATTTCATTGCTTATTTTCTTTAAGAATTTTAATTATTTTTATTTATTTTTTTGTGTTTTGGTATTTTTTCATAATATTTTCACTATCGCAAATGAAAGATTATAAAATTGAGTCTTAGTGAAGGTCATATTAAACAAATAGAGTCAATAATACTCACAAAATAAATTTTAGGAGCACTTGCTTCTTCTTCTTCTTCTTTTTTCCTACTTCAAATAATTTGAAGGGATAATTTAACTTTTTTCCACATAAAAAAAGAAAAAAAAAAAGGAAAAAAGAGACAACTAACACCAATGTAGCAATGCAAGTGGATGAACAAGAAGTCAAAAAACATGCACCAATGGGCCATGTGAAAGGAAGACATAGAGGTTGCACTAATAATTGATGTCTCTTGTTCATCCACTTGCATTATTATTCACTTATTCAATTTAGTAGTGTGATTGGAAAAACAAATTTTATTTTTAATATCCAACTATGTCGCTTGGATTCTTAAGGATCTACTATCTTGGTGTCTAATAAACTAATTATTACCACTTTCAAAAAAAAAAAAAAACTAATTATTACCTAAGTACGGGCCTAAATCCAAATCGTCAGTGGAACAATATTTTTACCCGTAAATCTTACTATTATTTTTGACATCGATAAAAAATTAACGTCGTTGTGTGGAATTGAAAATTTGGTGGCATTGTATGATTGAGCCGTCCCGCTCCACCCCACGAACCTTTATCCGTGAGACGACATTACATAAGGATAACCCATACTAAAGAACTTGAATTATTAAAGAGTTATTTAAAATACACAATTATATATTAAAAAAACGACGACCAAGACACATGCATGACTTACAATTAAATATGCTAGAGAATCTCAATTATTAAAAAGTTGTTAAAAATTTAAGTCATACTCATTTATTTAAAAATGACAACTTGGACAAATGTGTAGGATGACCATTATCGTATTCGTGTTTCTTGGTCATCCACTTGTATTATTATTCATTTACTAGTGTTTTTTGAAAAAATAAATAAATTTTATTTTTTAATTAAATAATTATTATAATTATACAAAAAGTTTACTATATACAAAAAAGTTTGATCAAAATTGGCTTGTTTCCTTCAATGATGTGACATTGTGACTTATCAATGATGTATAGTATTTATATTCCAACAATATAGTCATTTAAAATTTATGTATCAAGCCATATATAGTATTAATTTAGATTTAGAAAATAAAAACCTAACTACTTATATCGACGAATATAACAACAAAGATAATCAAAATTATAAATTAGACCCAAAAAAGCGTCTGAAATTAAAATTCAATATTCAAATTCATATGCTGCAATATCCTTATAATCTAATCAACTTTGGATACAAACGTGGGTGGGGAACATCACATTAATAGCTTTATTATAATAATAAATTAAGCCACTAACCATATCGCAAGGCAATTAAAATTCTAAATGCCATTTCAGATGAAAAAAAAAAAATCATGCATTCTTCCAATTGTTCTTTCAGTCACTAATTTTTACTTACAATATAGTGATAATTCTAACTTTCTACTATTACTAAAATACCACTTCAACTACTAATAAAAAAAAAACCACTATAACAAATAATTTATTGGGAAAAGGGTCCACTGATTTTTGTTTTTAAAAATTTGAATTTGAGTGTTTTTATGAAGTCTTTTTTAGGAAGACTTGTATTTTTTTTCTTTTTCCTTCTTCAAATAATTTAAGGGGATAAGTTAGCTTCTTTTTTTTTCCACAAAAAAAAAAATTGAAAAAGGGGGAGAAAACTAACACCAATGTAGCAATGCAAGTGGATGAACAAGAAGTCAAAAAACATGCACCAATAAGCCATGTGAAAAGAAACACAGAGAGGTTGCACTAATAATTTATGGCCCTGTTTGGTAAACAATCAGCCAATTTTGACTTATTTGATCACTATTAGTTGTTTGGTTAATAAGCTTTTTGTAACTCTAAAATACTAAAATTCAAAAGGTTACTCAAAGTAGCATTTTCAATTAGCTTTTTGAGAAAAAAATTATACCAAACAACTATCAGCTAACAGCCAACCCAATCAGCCAACTTTTTACAATCAGCTAATGTTATTAACAAATCATACCTTCTAACCCAAACAGCCAACCCAATCAGCCAACAACCATTTACCAAACAGGGCCTATGTCTCTTGTTCATCCACTTGTATTATTATTCACTTATTCAATTTAGTAGTGTTATTTGAAAAATAAATTTTATTTTTATTAAAAAATTATTATGTAAAAAAAGTTTGATCAAAATTGACTTTTTCCTTTAATGATGCATGTGACATTGTGATCTATTGACCATGTATGTTATTTATATAGTCAATGAACGATAAGACCATTTTAATAATTAACTCACTAGACAATGTCAATTATTAAGAGTTATTAAGACAAATGTGTAGAGATGACTATTACCTTTGTGCTCAATGGAAAACTCGATTTACTATCCCAATGGGGAAGGGAATAGAGACAATAACGTGAATTATCTTTTAAAAATTAAAAAGTCAAAGAAAGTTGATTTTGGTTATCTAGTTGTCATATTTTATTTAAAATTAATTGGTTATAAATGAGTGAACATTAACCATTTAACAATATTTTTTCATAGTTAACCACAAGGGTCATATCTCGAATCGAGCAGGGCTGAACTTGGCCAACCCAATCAAGGCCCAACAATATTGCATTTCCCCCCCCCCCCCCCCCCCCAAAAAAAAAAAAAAAAAAAAAAAAAAAAAAAAAAAAAAACACCTTGTCTTTATCATATACTGTGCTCTGCAAAAATTCCTCTCTCATTTCTTCTCATCTCCACAATTTCAACTTTCTCCCCTCTCTGCAAACTCCATCTTAATTACCTCTTCCATCACTGCCTATGGCGGCTTTTGGTGCTGTAACCATTTTAATGGACACACTCCATCGACACTTCCTCCAACCCAAACCCCTTTTCCCTCTTCGCAACAAAACAAAGGTCAAATTACTTTACAAAAATCTGTCTTCTTTGCGAACCTCTCTTGAACATGATTTCAAAGTGGGAGAGTGTGATGAAGCAGTGAAAGCATTGGAAGCAGAAATGAGAGATGTGTCAGTTGAACTAAGGTTCCAAATAGAACAGGAATTGAGATTGTTTTACCTGGGGAAATCCATGAAGCTTAGGCTTCACTCTGCTCAAAAGCTTCTTCCCATCTTGAGTGGAACTATTAAAGGCGGCATAGAAAGTATGGATTTCAATTCTGTGATTGAGATCCTAAGGAAGCACTTCACGCTGCCGGTATCAGGCATGCCGCCTCATATATACAAAAGGGTCAAATCTTTTTGCAGGCGACATCAATTCTTTCTCTATGAAAGACGATCTTACCATTATGATCAAGAGAGCAAGATTGATGTACCGAGGTACTTCATACGGTGCGTGCTGTCTCAAATAAAGAAAAAGGTGAAATCTTATTTCAGACGGGAAAGGAAAAGCGATGAGGCAGAAAGAAGTCGGTATATGTTGTTGTATGAAGCAGAAAGTGTAATCAGACAAGAAGTGAGAGCCTCTTATCTCAATAAATACATGAAACAACGCATTCTGGCTACACAAAGGATTCGTCAACTCTTCATCCATGGAATTAGCCTCACATCTTCCATCAAGAAACACATGTTGAAGGTTAAGAATGCCGCATACCACCAATCCAACAACTCACAAAACAACAACAATTCTGCTTCTCTTAGAGGGCTGGAACTCGATAACATTACGGTTGGTGATTCAAAGTCTACAATCCAAATGGTGGGCTGCGATGATGTGTTCAACACCATAATGGACAACTTGACCCAGCAATCCTCAAAACGAGAAATTGTCTCAATTGTGGGAATGGGTGGTATCGGCAAAACCACCTTAGCTAGAAAGATTTATGAAGATGCTTCATTCATTTCTTACTTCGATTGTCGAGCTTGGGTTACTATCTCACAGGACTATAATCCAACACAAGTGTTCCAATGCCTGCTTCAATCTCTTGCCCCTGCAGGGGCCAGTCACAACAATGAAGCTAGCAAAGACAAATTGGATCATCAAGTATACAAGCTTCTAAAACATAAAAGGTATTTGATCGTAGTAGATGATATTTGGAGTGAAGATGTCTGGGATGATTTAATGAGATGTTTTCAGGATGACAATAGTGGAAGTCGAATATTGTTGACCACTCGGCAAAAGAATGTGGCCGAGTATGCTGATTCAGGTAATCATTTTTGCCATACCTTACCTTTTTTGGATTCAAATGAAAGTTGGGATCTTTTTCAGAGCAAGGTGTGTAAGAGATTGTCCCCTGAATTTGATAAAATTGGTAGAGAGATAGTAGACAAGTGCAAAGGATTACCTCTTGCAATTATTGTGGCTGCTGGACTCCTCTCGAACTCCAACCAAACCTTTATTCATGAATGGGAGCATATTGCAAAATGTCTCCCTGCTTTGAGTTTAGATCATTCTAATCAGCAGGGTGAGAACATCATTGATTTGAGTTACACCTTCTTGCCTCATCACCTTAAACTTTGTTTTTTGTCGTTTGGGTGTTTTCCAGAAGACTCTAACTTTTCTGAAAGTGGGATTGTTGATTTTTGGGCATCAGAGGGATTTCTAAAGGTTTTGAGGTCTGAGAGCTTGGAAGATGTGGCAAGGAAAAATTTACAAGATCTTGTAGATAGAAATCTTGTTCTAAGTTATAGAAATGGATATTCCTATCAAATACATGATGTCTTGCGTGAATTGGCTTTGAGAGAAGCCCAAAAAGAAAATCTTTTATGTTTGAACAATGGTTATGATATAAGTTTGGGGTGGAAGAGAAATGAATCAATAAACTCTTCCCATATATCTCAACCATGGAGTATCCAATCAAGAATTTGCAGTTACAACAGTATAACTCCTACTACCAACACTTCTTCACCCTTCCCATATATCTCACTGGTGCATGCACATTTTAAGTTATTAAGGGCATTGAAAGTAGGCAGTCCGGTGAAAAATGTCCATAATATTTTTATGAAGATTGTGGGTCAAGTGCATCTGAGATATTTATATATTCCTCCTTGGTTAAATATTCATTGTCTGCCTTTGTTCATGTTGCGGAATCTACAGGTGCTAGAAGTTAATGGATATTCATCATGTGAACCCCTTGATATTTGGGGATTACCTCAACTGAAGAATATTAGAATTTCCGACATTGCACTAGTTCCTCCAAGATCGGTTCATCATAATTTGGAGAGCATTAGTAGTTTGGATTATAGGAGTTGTACAAAGGAGTTGTTCCTGAGGATCCCAAATCTAAGGATATTGGAAGTTACTACTAGTCGTGAAATTAAATGCAAAGCTCCCAATTGGTTTGAAAGTCTTGTCTATTTATATGAAGTAGAAGTACTAATGGTTGATGCCGAACTAGGGGAGTTTAGTACTATTTATTCTATGGGGATGCTAAGCCTAGAGAATTTTTGGCCAAGTGTTAAGCGGTTAGATTTGTCTAATACAAATTTAAAATGGGATGATATGGATGTTGTTGGCAAGTTGTCTAAGCTTGAGGACCTCAGGTTGTATAATGTTAAGGGTAAAAAATGGAAACCCAAAGATGGAGGATTCCGTCGATTAGGGTTCTTGAAGATATATTCGAGTCCTCTACGATATTGGGAAGCCACTAGTAATCATTTTCCAGTCCTTGAAAAGCTAGTCCTTGGCGGCACATATTTGAAAGAAATTCCAAGTGATTTTGCAGAAATAACTACTCTCAAATCAATCAGGTTACGTGTGGATTGTTTTGAGGAACTTATATCATTTGTTGAGTGCATTCAAAAAGAGCAGCGAGACTACGGAGATGACACATTTGTTGTTGATATTTCTAGGTTAGATTTTAAGCTACCTTTTTTTGTTTTTGTTGTTTTTTTTTAAAAAAAAAAATCAATCCAAATTTATATCAATTTCAACAATTAATTTCTCTAAATCATAGATGATGATGTTTTGTTTTTCAGATGGTAGCAGCTAGGTTGCCCAGAGGTTGGCAATTATTGAAGAAAATGCCAAAAATTCCCATTAGCAGCTGCTTTACATTATGCTTCCATGAAGTCAATTCTAAAGGGATCTACCTCTCATTACCACACACAACAGCCTCTGCGGCCCATAATTGAATTTAATTGAAGGTGTTTTTGTATTATTATTATTATTATTATTATGATATATATATATATATATATATATATATATATATATATATATATATATATATATATATATATTAATTATTTAGATGCAATGAGAGGAAAATATATCTAAGTTGTTTCCCTTGTTTTTGATGACTCATGTCCATGCATGAAAATATGCTATTAAAAGCATCTGATCTGATGCCAATGATGTATCTTTTGCTTGAAACAGAACTATCTGAGATTGTCTGTTCATAAGTTCCATGAAGATAAGATGAGATGAGATGAGATAGATGCAACCAACACACCACACATCTACTATACAACAGCACTGTAATCTGAAGCCTTCAACAGAGCCGAAGCTCGGTCCCCTGCTGGTACTATCTCTGTCCACTTCAATATATAAGTTTGTTTGGGCAAAACCAAAGTCACAAATCTTAAGATCACAATTCGAATTGAGCTAACATGTTTAATTTGTTGGCTTCCAGTCTCTATGAATAACATTCGTGAAATGTATGTATTTTACATACAAGCACACGAGCACGGTAAAAAACGTAACACATCAGATTTCTAGCTACCTTGGCCAGTCTGCCTCACTCAAATAAAAGAACAAAGTGAAAGGTGGCAATGTTACTTGAAAATATATATATATATGCTCATAATAACTGCAAATGTTTTGACCTGCTTGTATTGCGGTTTTTTGGAATGATTTGAAAGCAAACAAACACTTATTCGTTCTTTTTTTGCTTTGTATGTAGGAGGTTTTGAGTTGATAAGTTGCGGTCTTGCGGAATGGAGTAAATTAAGAGTATTTTGTACGTGCATTGAAGAATTTGGGTCGACACTAATGCTGGCATGAGGGCAAATCAATATTCAATGACGGAAGCATCAAGGATTTCTAGTGGTTTTGCAAATATATTTACTCTCAAATCAATCAAGTTTTGGTATAAGAGAGGTATGAACTTGTTTTTGTTGTCTAACTTATTGAATTCTTATTATCTGTATCTATTATCTTGATTAAAAATTCCTCTATCCCTAAGAAGTAAGAAGAGATAGTGATAAAGTCAAAAGTTGAAAAGAATTATGACCATGGTGAGGAATCGGGTACTAGAGTACGAGACAATTTAGTTAATGATAATACCTTGCAGCATTTGGGGTTTTAGTGCAATTAGTTGCATAATGTGCTTCGAACAATGTCTATTGATACAGACTACTTTGAATTGGAATTAGATTCTAATATCTTTCACCACACCAATGTGAGAAGCATTTATGATGATGGATGATATTAAAGACGTTTTAGCTATGCATGATGTATCTATTAATTTGAAAATGTCAATTGTTTATTAATGTATCACTTAATGATATTTCAGGTATCTTCACATATTGTGCAATCAATTTGGGTTGACTCAGTCACATTTTTATGTCCACCACAAATAGCAAAGGTCACTCTTAATTTGAATTTTAATGTTGTGACTATATATATTGGAAATACTATATATGTTCACATTGAAGGACAATACATTAATTTTAACACCGTACTATCCATATCGTTAGTAATATATTCTTATGTGTTTATAAGTGAGTTTGAATTATTATTAATTAAATTTGCAATGTATGTGTTTATAAATTGTAGACAACATTAGTTGCTTCTAGTAATTCATGTTTGTTCGAGAATAATATATGTTTTTTATCCTATGGAATGTGACCGGAATATAGAACTCAAACCTACTGTGAATATGTAAGTAAAAGTATATCTATATATAAAATTATGTATATTATGTGTTATAATTTATAAATTGTGTTTATACATTAATGTTATTATAGGGCATTTCGATCATATATGATTCAGTGGGGGCAAAGAGCGAAAAATCTTTCTCATGGAAGCATGTTAAGGTAAAATACAATAAGGTTTACTTATTAATTTATAGTTATTAATTGTTAGCTAGATTAATTACAAATAATATTTACTATACTTTCATTTGTTTTTTTAGCGTCCTAAACAATTTAGGGGTGTTGAGTGTGGATACTATGTTATGAAATAATGCATGAATTATGCACAAAATATTCCGTATTCACTTCTTTGGACGAGGTACATATAAAGTGATATAAACTAAGTATTTGGTAATAATTAAATTATAATTTATTACTAATATAATTAATAATTTATTTGTAGGTGTTTCAAGACACTATGACATATTTCATGGGGATGTTAAGTCTAGAGAACTTTTGGCCAAATCTCAAGGAGTCAAAATTCTCTAATACAAATGTAAAATGGAAGGATATGGATGTTGTTGGTAAGTTGTCTAGGCCTGATAATCTCAAATTGGATAACATTGTTGTTACGGATCAAAAATGAAAACCCAGAGATGGAGGATTTTGTCGATTAAAATTCTTGATGATAAATTGGAGTCCTTTACAATATTGAGAAGTCACTAGTAATCATTTTTCAGTCTTTGAAGATCTAGTCTTTGGTTGCATGAATTTGAAAGAAGTTCCTAGTGGTTTTGTAGAAATAATGTAACTACACTCAAATCAATCTATTTAAGTTATTGTTTAGAGTCACTCATATCATATGTATGGAAATGACACATTTAGTGTTGATATTTTAAGGTCAGATTTCTATATCTACCTTTGGTTTTAAAAAAAAATAAAAATTGAAAGTAAGATTCTATTTTTGAATCCTTATTTTTTATAATTTTAATCCAAATTTATATCAATTTCAACCATTAATTTCTAAACCATATTCAAATGGTATGTTGCCCAGAGGTATTACCAACGCATCAAACTATAATTCTTAAGGTGGATGTTGTGTTCCCTTTATACTTTCACAATGAGTAAGTTTTCTCTTTCATTTTTTTTTTCAGAATGACTAATTATTTTTCGGAGTAGGGATCACTAATTATTTTCCGGAGTAGGGTGGGCAAGTAGGTGGGGCTACTTGGAGTGCATGCTTTGAAAGCTACGGATTGAGGATTGGGTGAGGTTGATTACGGTATGTATCTCAACGACGAAATATAATGTGCTAGTAAATGGTGTTGTGGCATGGCAGGATACTCCTACGAGGGGACCCATTGTCACCGTATTTGTTCATAATATGTGCGGAGGGCAAATTCAATTTAGTTGTTTTTATTGGAAGAATAAATTTTATTTTTATTAAAAAATTATTATGCAAAAAAAGTTTGATCAAAATTGACTTTTTTCTTCGAATCACTGTCAAACACTTCCTCCACCCCACATTCGTCTTGCTATATATATAGTGGCGCGCTCTAATTAGAACGGACACCAAGGAGAGAAATAAAAACGATTCGCAGCCGTTCCTGTATCCAGATCAACGAATTAGATGTAATTTTAAAAAAACGACGCAGTAGCATTTTCGTAAATAACTCAAACTTTGGTGCAAGTAAATGTGTTATAAGTGCAAATAGTTGAAATATCGTTGAACAAGGAGTGGCTCGAGTTGTTATAAGTGCAAAGAAGATAGTAATTCATTTACCTCAAGGCTCAAGCACTTGGAATGGTAATTACTCCTCATCCAACCCCGTTTGTTTCCGTTATTGCAATTCTCGTGATTAATTGTTTGTTAATGAATTCAGTTATTATTATTGTGTTCATCAATCATATCCAAGTATGTTGCTTGGATTCTTAAGGATCTACTCTCTTGGTGGCTAATAAACTAATTATTACACAAGTACGGGCCTGAATCCCAATCCTCAGTGGAACGATATTTTTACCCGTAAATCTTACTATTATTTTTTGCAAAGATAAAAAATTGATGTCGTTGCGTAAAATTGACAATTTGGTGGTATTTTATGATTGACCCGACCGGATCTACCTCACGAACCCTTATCCGTGAGACGACTTTACACAAATGTAATTCATACTAGAGAACTTCAATTATTAGAGAGTTATTGAAAAGTCACAATAATATATTTAAAAAATGATGACCAAGACAAATACATGACTTACAATAAAATATGCTAGAGAATCTCAATTATTAAAGAATTCTTAAAAATTTAAGTCATACTCATTTATTCAAAAATGACAACTTGGACAAATGTGTAGGGATGACCATTATCTTATTTGTGCTTCATGGTCATCTACTTGTATTATTATTCATTTAGTAGTATTTCAAAAAAAAAAGTAGTATTTTTAGAAAAAAAATAAAATTTCTTTTTAATTAAATAATTATTATAATTATACAAAAAGTTTGAAATATATACCAATGGGCCATGTGAAAGGAAGACACAGGGGTTGCACTAAAATTATTAAATAATTTTAATAATTTTTTAAAGGGAAAATGACACTTTTCCCCCTATATTATGTGCATATAGCATTTTTTCCCCCATGTTATTAAAGTGGTAGTTTTTACCCCTGAAATGTTAAATTGACATTCTTACCCTTAAAAATAATTATTTCATTTATTATTCTTCTCCAACAAATTATTACTTATATGTATGGATGATCACGATTCGGTTCGAACCTAACCAAATACTGTAGCAATCATACCGAAATAGTATGGAGGTTCTGGTTACGATTCATAACCGAAAAAATAAAATTAAATAATTGTTGAACCGTGAACTGGAACTTAACCACAGTCATATATAGTGAAAATGATCAAACACTTATTTTGATAAATCGGTACGGTTCGGTTCCAATTTTGATTTTGAACTGCCAATCAAAACTTATTTATTTATTTATTTATTTTTATAATTTTATTTCTTATTTAAAAATAGTCTAAATTCAAAAATTATTTTATTTTATTTTTTCGGTTCTGAATCACAACCATAATCGTCTATACTATTAAGTTCAATTGCTACAGTGTTCGATTAGGTTCGTATCGAACTGTGATCTTCCATACATATTAGTAATATAATTGGTTTGAGAATAAAAATAAATGTAATAGTTATTTTTAAGGGCAAAAATGTCAATTTAACATTACAGGGGAGAAAACTACCACTTTTAAAATAACTCAAGGGGAAAAACTGTCACTTTAATAAGACAGGGGGAAAAGTGCTATAAGCACATAACATAGGGGAAAAAGTGTCATTTTCCCTTAAAAGTTAGATCAAAATTGGCATTTTCCTTTAATAATGCATGTAACATTGTGATTTACTGATCGTGTATATTATTTATATAGTCAAGGGACGATATGACCATTTCAATAATTAACTCACTAGACAATCTCAATTATTAAGAGTTCTTAAGACAAATGTGTAGAGATGACCATTACCTTTGTGCTCAATGGAAAACTCGATTTTCTATCCCATTGGGGAAGGGAATAGGGACAATAACGGGAATTATCTTTTAAAAAATAAAAAGTGAGAGAAAGTTTATTTTGGTTATCCCGTTGTCATATTTTACTTGAAATTAATTGGTAATAAATAAGTGAACATTAACCATATTCTTTCATGGTTAACCACAACATCATATTTCGAATGGACCCGGGGCTGAACTTGGCCAAACCGACCAACACCCAACAATATTAAAACATTGATTTACTTTGTAATATTTTAGATGGGTAATATATTAGGCTATAAATTCCCTGAGGGTTGTAGTCTGACAATTCTATAAAATCACAAGTAATTTTTCCAAAAAAAAATAAAAATAAAACAACAAGTAGTCAATATATGTTATAAACTATTATATCAAATTAAAATTCATTTTGGATGATTCTTTATGGGGTGCTTGATTGATTAGTTGCTTCCTACTCAGATGCAATAATTCAATGAAGGACTAAAATTGCATTTTTCCAAAAAAAAAAAAAAAAACTTGTCTTTCTCCTATACTCTGCTCTGCAAAAATTCCTCTCTCATTTCTTCTCATCTCCACAATTTCAAGTTTCTCCCCTCTCTGCAAAGTCTTCCATCACTGGCTATGGCGGCTTTTGGTGCTGTAACCATTTTAATGGACACACTCCATCTACACTTCCTCCAACCCACACCCCTTTTCCCTCTTCGCAACAAAACAAAGGTCAAATTACTTTACAAAAATCTGTCTTCTTTGCGAACCTCTCTTGAACATGATTTCAAAGTGGGAGCGTGCGATGAAGCAGTGAAAGCATTGGAAGCACAAATGAGAGATGTCTCAGTTGAACTAAGGTTCCAAATAGAACACGAATTGAGATTGTTTTACCTGGGGAAATCCATGAAGCTTAGACTTCACTCTGCTCAAAAGCTTCTTCCCATCTTGAGTGGAGCAATTAAAGGCGGCATAGAAAGTATGGATTTCAATTCTGTGATGGAGATCCTAAGGAAGCACTTCACGCTGCCGGTATCAGGCATGCCGCCTCATATATACAAAAGGGTCAAATCTTTTTGCAGGCAGCATCAACGCTTTCTCTATGGAAAACAATATGAAGAAAAGAGTGAGGATGATGAGCAAGATAGTGATGATGACGAGGAATGCCGGCTCGTAATGAGGTACTTCATAGGGCCCGTATGGCGCGTGTCGTCTCAAATAAAGAAAAAGGTGAAATCTTGTTTCAGACGGGAAAGGAAAATCGACAGAAGGAGGTATATGTTGTTGTACAAAGCAGAAAGTGTAATCAGACAAGAAGTGAGAGCCTCTTATCTCAATAAGTACATGAAACAACGGATACAGGCTACACAAAGGATTCGTCAACTCTTCATCCAAGGAATTAGCCTCACATCTTACATCAAGAAAGACATGTTGAAGGTTAAGAATGCATACCACCAATCCAACAACTCACAAAACAACAATCCTGCTTCTCTTAGAGGGCTGGAACCCGATAACATTATGGTTGTTGATTCAAAGTCTACAATCAAAATGGTGGGCTGCGATGATGTCTTCAACACCATAAAGGACAACCTGTGGCAGCAATCCTCAAAACTAGAAATTATCTCAATTGTGGGAATGGGTGGTATCGGTAAAACCACCTTAGCAAGAAAGATTTATGAAGATGCTTCAATCATTTCTTACTTCGATTGTCAAGCTTGGGTTACTATCTCACAGGATTATAATCCAACACAAGTGTTCCAATGCCTGCTTCATTCTCTTGCCCCTGCAGGGGCCAGTCACAACAATGGAGCTAGCAACTACGAATTGGCTCGTGAGCAAGTATACAAGCTTCTAATACACCGAAGGTATTTGATCGTAGTAGATGATATTTGGAGTACAGATGTCTGGGATGATTTAAAGAGATGTTTTGAGGATGACAATAGTGGAAGTCGAATATTGTTGACCACTCGGCAAAAAAATGTGGCCGAGTATGCTGATTCAGGTAATCATTTTTGCCATACCTTACCTTTTTTGGATTCAAATGAAAGTTGGGATCTTTTTCAGAGCAAGGTGTGTAAGAGATTGTCCCCTGAATTTGATAAAATTGGTAGAGAGATAGTAGACAAGTGCAAAGGATTACCTCTTGCAATTATTGTGGCTGCTGGACTCCTCTCAAACTCCAACCAAACCTTTATTCATGAATGGGAGCATATTGCAAAATGTGTCCCTGCTTTGAGTTTAGATCAACAGGGTGAGAACATCATTGATTTGAGTTACACCTTCTTGCCTCATCACCTTAAACTTTGTTTTTTGTCATTTGGGTGTTTTCCAGAAGACGATCAGATTGTTGAAAGTACAATCGTTGATTTTTGGGTTTCAGAGGGATTTCTAAAGGTTTTGAGGTCTGAGAGCATGGAAGATGTGGCAAGGAAAAATTTACAAGATCTTGTGGATAGAAATCTTGTTCTAAGTTGTGGAGATGGAGATAATATAGAATTCTATCAAATGCATGATGTGTTGCGTGAATTGGCTTTGAGAGAAGCCCAAAAAGAAAATCTTTTATGTTCCAAGAAGGGTTATGAAATAAGTTTGAGGTGGAAGAGAAATGAATCAATAAAGTCTTCCCATATATCTCAACCATGGAGTATCCAATCAAGAATTTGCAGTTACAACAGTGTAACTCCTAACACTTCTTCACTGATTGATAATGGGTACAGTACTTCAAGATGGGTGGGGGTGCATGCACATTTTAAGTTTTTAAGGGTATTGAATCTATCCTTGTGGACACGTGATATAAATGTCCATAATATTTTTCTGGAGATTGTGGGTCTAGTGCATCTGAGATTGTTAAGTATTCCTTGTTGGTTGAATATTCATTGTCTGTCTTTGTTCATGTTGCGGAATCTACAGGACCTAAGAGTTTATGAGTATTCATCATGTGAACCCCTCGATATTTGGGGATTACCTCAACTGAAGCATATCAGTAATTCCGCCGGTTATACACTAGTTCCTCCAAGATCAGTTCATCATAATTTGGAGAGCATTAGAAGTTTGGATTATAGGAGTTGTACAAAGGAATTGTTCCTGAGGATCCCAAATCTAAGGACATTGCAAGTTACTACTAATCATGAAATTAAATTCAAAGCTCCCAATTGGTTTGAAAGTCTTGTCTATTTATATAAAGTGGAAGTACTAGTGGTTAATGCCGATCTTGGGGAGTTTAGTACTATTTATTCTATGAGGATACTAAGCCTAGAGAATTTTTTGCCAAATCTTAAGCGGTTAGATTTGTCTAATACAAATTTAAAATGGGAGGATATGGATGTTGTTGGTAGGTTGTCTAAACTTGAGGACCTCAGATTGTGGCTATATGTTGTTAAGGATCGAAAATGGGAACCCAAAGATGGAGGATTTGGTCGATTAAGGTTCTTGGAGATACATTCGAGTCCTCTACAATATTGGGAAGCCACTAGTAATCATTTTCCAATCCTTGAAAAGCTAGTCCTTGGTGATATAAAATTGAAAGAAATTCCTAGTGATTTTGTAGAAATAACTACTCTCAAATCAATCATGTTATATGAGTGTTCAAAATCACTTATATCATCTGCTAAGCGTATTCAAAAAGAGCAACAAGAGTATGGAAACGACACATTTGTTGTTGATTTCAGGTAGATTTTAAGCTACCTTAATTTTTTTTTTTTTTTTAAATTTAAATCCAAATTTATATCAATTTCAACAATTAGGTTCTCTAAATCATAGATGATGATGTTTTGTTTTTCAGATGGTAGCAGCTAGGTTGGCCAGAGGTTGGCAATTAGTGAAGAAAATGCCAAAAATTCACATTAGTTAGCTACTGCATGCTTTACATTATGCTTCCATTCCATGAAGTCAATTCTAAAGGGATCTACCTCTCATTACCAAACACAACAGCCTTTGTCATAATTGAATTGAATTGAAACAACGCTAGCTGAGGTTGTCTGTATGTTCATAAGCTCCATGAAGATCAGATCAGATCAGATCAAATAGATGCAACCAACACACCATACATCTACTATACAGCAGCATTACTGTAATCTGAAGCCTTCAACAGAGCAGAATCCCTCGGTCCCCTGGTACAATCTCGTATCAAAATCTTCTATCTATCTGTGTCCACTTCAATATATACGTTTGTCTAGGCAAAACCAAAGTCACAAATCTTAAGTTCACAATTCGAATTGAGCAACAAGTTTGTTGGCTTCCCGTCTTTATGAATAACATTCGCCCACGAATATAATGTATGTATTTTACATACAAGCACACCAACACGGTACAAAACGTAAAACATGAGTCCTAAATAAAAGAACAAAGTGAAAGGGGGCAATGTTATCTGAAAATATATGCTCATAATAAATGCAACTTCTTGTGATTTTTATGTGCATATATATTTTGACGTGCTTGTATTGCGGGTTTTTGGAATGATTTGAAAGCAAATAAACACTTATTCGTTCCTTGTTGCTTTGTATGTAGGAGGTTTTGAGCTGATAAGTTGCGGAATGGAGTAAATTGAGAGTATTTTGTACGTGCATTGAAGAATTTGGGTCGACGCTAATGTTGGCATGAGGGCAAATTAAGATTCAAGCATCAATGATTTCTAGTGATTTTGCAAATGTAGTTACTCTTAAATCAATCAAGTTTTTGGTATATATAAGAGAGGTATGAGCTTGTTTTTGTTGTACAACTTATTGGATTCTTATTATTTGTATCTATTATCTTGATTATATTAAAAATTCATCTATCCATAGGAAGAGATAGTGATAAAGTCAAAAGTTGAAAAGAATTATGACGAAAGTGAAGAATCGAGTACTAGAGTATGAGCCAATTTGGTTGATGATGATACCTTGCAGCATTTGGGGTTTGAGTGCAATTAATTGCACAATGTGCTTCAAACAATGTCTATTGATATAGACTACTTTGAATTGGAATTATATTCTAATATCTTTCATCCATTATACAAGTCTTTATAATGTAAGTTCGTGTATTAATTAATTTGAAAATGTTAATTCTTTATTAATGTATTACTTAACGATATTAATGTATTACTCAACGATTTTTCAGGTATCTTCACAAATTGTGCAATCAATTTGGATTGATTCAGTTAGATTTTTGTGTTCACCGCAAATAGCAAAGGTCACTCTTAATTTGAATTTTAATGTTAGTGACTACATATATTGGAAATACTATGGTCACATTGAAGGACAAGACATTAATTTTATAGCACCATACTTTCAATCGTAAGTAATATATATATATTCTTATGTGTTTATAAAGTGAGTGAATTATTATTAATTAAATTTGCAATGTATGTGTTTATAAATTGTAGGCAACATTAGTTGCTTCTAGCGATTAATGTTTGTTCACGAATAATATATGTTTTTGATCCTGTGGAATGTGATCGGAATACAGAACTCAAACTTGCGGTGAATATATATGTAAGTAAAAGTATATCTATATATAAAATTATTTATATTATGTGTTATAATTTATAAATTGTGTTTATAAATTAATGTTATTATAGGTGATTTCGATCATATATGAATCAATAGGGGCAAAGACCAAAAAATCTTTCTCAATGGAAGCATGTTAAGGTAAATACAAGGGAAAATGACATCTTTAGTCCCTGAGTTATAGGGGTAGTGTAGACTCAGTCCTTGAGTTATGGCTGTATGCGAGTTTAGTCCCTCAGTTATTCGTGAAGTGGCGGGTTTAGTCCCTAGCCATTAAATTTGATGAAAAAATTAAAAAATATTCAAAATTTGAGGGGTAAAATAGGAAATTCACATTTTATTATTCTTCTTATATCAAAACCACTTTTACAACATTATTTTTCACTTCTTAGCCTAATTATTTTCAAGATTTTTCATTTTTAAAAGCATTTTAATAACTTTCAAATGACTTGTTAGAAACCTGACTCTCGTATAACACACTTAAAACTTAGCACAAATAAAGAAATGCATGATCATTGTATTTAGGTGTATGAAACACACTATCCTAACAAGTTTTTATCTTTTTACTAAGCAACAAATGTAATAAAATTAAAACTTTTGAGATTTTTTTACACACTATCCTATCTCAAAAGTTTTAATTTTATTACATTTGTTGCTTAGTAAAAAGATAAAAACTTGTTAGGATAGTGTGTTTCATACACCTAAATACAATGATCATGCATTTCTTTGTTTGTGCTAAGTTTTAAGTGTGTTATACGAGAGTCAGGTTCCTAACAAGTCATTTGAAAGTTATTAAAATGTTTTTAAAATTGAAGAATCTTGAAAATAATTAGGATAAGAAGTGAAAAATAATATTGTAAAAGTGGTTTTGATATAAGAAGAAGAATAAAATGTGAATTTCCTATTTTATCCCTCAAATTTTGAATATTTTTTAATTTTTTCGTCAAATTTAATGGTTAGGGACTAAACTCGCCATTTCGCGAATAACTGAGGAACTAAACTCGCATACACTCATAACTCAGGGACTGAGTTTACACTACCCCTATAACTCAGGGACTAAAGATGCCATTTTCCCTAAATACAATAAGGTTTACTTATTAATTTGTAGTTATTAATTGTTAGCTAGATTACAAATAATATTTACTATATTTTCATTTGTTTTTCTAGTGTCCTCAACAATGGAGGGGTGTTGAGTGTGGATAGTGTTATGAAGTATGTATATGCATGAATTATGCACAAAATATTCCACATTCACTTCTTTGGACGAGGTACATATAAAGTGATATAAACTAAGTATTTGGTAATTATTGAATTTATTACTAATATAATTTTTTTTTTTTTTAATCGAAAGACAGAGTCATTGATTAATCAAACGAGAGGTAGTAAAGCCTCTAAAGTCATACAAAAAAACATCTTGCACTTGAGCCGGCAAGGTGAAGAAGTCAAAATACATTGAAGGATAAGATCGGCTAATACCAAAGAGAGCAAGAGCGTCAGCCACTTTGTTTGCCTCCCGGTAAATATGAGACAGGGATGCTGACCAAGATAAAAGCAAATTTCTTATCTGGCTGATCGCATTTTTTATTTTCCAAGGAATATTCAGCAAGTCAGATTGAACATAACTAACCAAGTTGGAGGAATCTACCTCGACGAATGTGGGGAATTTGGCTACTGAGGCACACCAAGTTAAAGCAAAGTGAAGGGCAAGGACTTCGGCTTCCTGAGCGGATGAGGCATCTATTACTAATATAATTAATAATTCATTTGTAGGTATTTCAAAACACTATGACATATTTCATGGGGATGTTAAGTCTAGAGAATTTTTTGCCAAATCTCAAGGAGTTAAAATTCTCTAATACAAGTTTAAAATGGAAGGATATGTATGTTGTTGGTAAGTTGTCTACACTTGAGAACCTCAAATTGGATAACTTTGTTATTACGGATCAAAAATTGAAACCCAAAGATGGAGGATTTTGTCGATTAAAGTTCTTCATGATATATTGGAGTCCTCTATAATATTGGGAAGCCACTAGTAATCATTTTTCAGTCCTTGAAGATCTAGTCTTTGGTTGCATGGATTTGAAAGAAATTCCGGCCTAGTGGTTTTGTAGAAATAACTACACTCAAATTAATCTATTAAAGTTGTCTATTTAAGTTGTTGTTTAGAGTCACTTATATCATATGCTGAGCATATTCAAAAAGAACAACAAGAGTATGGAAATGACACATTTGTTGTTGATATGTTAAGGTTAGATTTCTATATTTACCTTTACTTTTTTTTAAAAAAAAAAAATTACAATTAACATTCTATTTTTGAATCCTTATTTTTCATAATTTTAATCCAAATTTATATCAATTTCAACCATTAATTTCTAACCATATTCAAATGGTATGTTGCCCATTTGGTATTTACCAACACATCAAACTATATGATTCTTAAGGTGGATGTTGTGTTCCCTTTATACTTTCATAATGAGTAAAATTTCTCCTTGATTTTTTTTCTAGGATCACTAATTATTTTCCGGAGTAGGGTGGGTAGGCGGGTGGGACTTCTTGGAGTGCATATATGCGTTGAAAGCTAGAGTTTGAGGAGGATTGGTTGAGGTTGATTACGGTATGTATCTCATAGATGAAATATAATGTGATAGTAAATTGTGTTGTGGTATAGTAGGTTACTCCTACGAGGGGACCTATTGTCACCGTATTTCAATTTCTATGATTAATTTTTATACCATAGATAATGATGTTTTGATTTTCATTTTGGTAAACGACCCCAAGTTTTCCATTTTTCATTCTTCTATCTATCCAATTCTTTTTTCTTTTCAGAAAATCCTCCATTTTCTTCACTTTGGTAAAGCACCCCTGTATATTGTCTTTCAAAAGTGTTACCTTAATTGGTTATTAAAAGCATCTGATGCGAATCAATCATCTTTTCCTTGAAATAGAGCTGAGGTTGTCTGTTCATGAAGATAGATGCAACCAACACACCACACATCTACACCAGCACTGTAATCTTTAAGATTTCAACAGAAGCTCGATCGGCCTCCTGGTACAATCTAGTATAAATATCTTCTGTATGTGTCCACTTCGATCAATATATAAGTTTGTTTGGGCAAGACCAAATTAAGGTCACTAATTTTAAGATCACAATTCGAATTGAGCAACAAGTTTATTGGCTTCAATCCCAGTCTCTATGATAACATTCGCCGAGAATGTATGTATTTTAGTCCATGAAGGATCTGATACAATAAAATAAATACTGCAAGCAAGCACACCAACACGGTAACAAATTAGAGCCCTACCTTCCGGTCTAGCTTCCCCACCCAAATAAAAGAATGAACAAAGTGAAAGGTGTCCTGAAAATATAATGCTCATGATAACTGCACATTTGTGGGGTTTTTATGTGCATGTTGTGACCATGTATTGTGGTTTTTTGGAATGATTTGAAAGTAAATAGACACTTATTTGTTCATTTTTGGTATGTAGGAGGTTTTGAACTGATAATAAGATGGGGAAATGGGGCAAATTGAGAGCATTTTGGAGGTGAATATAATGGAAGGATTTGGGACGCTGGTCTGATGCAAGCAAATCAGACGGGTATGTAACATGAGCTGGAATGCCCGTACATGGTGAAGCAAGCAAACGGAGCCGGTTGTGCTGCTAGCCATTGCCTGCAGATGGGGTTATACGAAGAGCAAGGGAGGGTTGAAGAAAGGAAAAGACCAATTTACCCAAGCTTAATCGGAGTGGTCACTGGAAAACGGTCGGATGGAGTTATGTGACAAAAAATAATTAATTTCGGAGACCAAATCGATAAATACGGAGTTAAGAGACAACATTGACGACAGTTTGAAAACAATTGAGAGACCAAATCGGTGATTTATCCTTCAACTTGCAATGTATGGTTGCAATCTAAGATGTTGGAAGCCATTAGTGGTCATATCTGATCTGATCACATAAACACCATTTGGGTACAAATTAAATTACTGTGTTTGGATGGCATTTGTTTGCACATAAAAACCATTAATTGTTTCTTGAGATTTTGTTAGCCAATGAATAGAATAGTCCAATGGAATTCTGCTATTACTCACTACTTTATATTGTTTGTATTCCTGCATGTGGGCTGGGCGTTGCAATTCAAACATATTTTTATCGATTGTTCTGTCATTCTGTAATTTTTACTGGAAACTAACAGTGGTAATTGGTAAATCTAACTTTTTTTTTTGAAACTAAAATCTTTCATTACTGTAAAACATCGAAGCTATTAGCTTTATACAAGGAATCATAAGGAATGGCAAAGCATTCCATATGATTTGACATAGAAATAGTGCTCCTAGCAAGGATATGAGGCGCTAAATTCGCATACTGTTTAACATACGAAAAGCAAACACTATTAAAGTTTTTTACTAGTTCTTTAATGTCCTGCATAATCAAATCAAAGGGAGTTGATGATTTTCTCCCTATCTCTTTGAATAAACAAGTCTTCCAATATTTCTATATTCCATCTCTTGCCTTCCTAGTCCATAAGGGAACTGACCTTAGCCTCCTCGAGCCCCACCTGGGCTTTAGTGTGAATGAAAGGATCCTCCAAATCAGGTAGCTAAGGGTCTTTCCAAATGTTGATTTCACTGCCCTTGCCTATTCTCCACCGGATGTTGTTCTTTAAAACGTCTTGCACTTCCAGAATGCTTCCATCTCCAAATGAATGAAGGGTTGCTGCCCAATTTCGCCTCCAAGAAAGAAATTTTGGGGAAATATTTTGCTTTGAAAACTAGTGAGACCAGGGAATTTGGATTTTGCAAAAACCTCCAAGTTTACTTACCTAGGAGTGCTATACTAGATTAAACTCTCTCATCTTATGAAACCCATACCCCCCCCCCCCCCCCCCCCCC